>NC_080540.1:233272793-233572793 GCF_028640845.1 Ahaetulla prasina | reverse complement strand
TTATGTAGCTGTTGCCAAAAGCTTCTTCATTTTTGACAGATTTACCAGAAAGTGGATATGAAGACAGCTGCAGAATGCCAGCCTTCCAATTCCGAGCAATTTATCCAGAAATAGCAGTGCCGCTGTTGATAATGGAAACGGTGCTAGGAATGTTGGAAAAGAATTGTTTAGACCAGTTTTTAAAAGGAAGTGACCTAATTCACACTTCAGAGTCTATGAGAAGAACCAGTGAGAGTCCTATTTTCCTTCGCTTAATGTCCTAAATAGACTTCTATGTTCTTGCCCACATACAATTTATCCTGTGCTGATGCTGCCTTAAGAAAACACTGTTCAGTTTGGGATGTTCAGTCTGGACTTCCAAATGTTGTGGACTCCAATTCCCCTGATGCTGTATCATCCAATCTTTTTGAGCAAGGAAAGCCATTGTCTATCATTTTCTTCTGAGGGGTTTTACTGGGTATACATATTTTTTTTTTGCAAAAACTTTAGCCGGCAAAATGAAAGCATTAAAATACATATTCTCATGTACACAATTGTTTTTCCTTTCTTGCATTTCTACAGGTTTGGCTCCATATACTCTGCTGTAGATACTGTTATGTTAGTGTTTCTGTAATACAGTGATTATAACCTATACCCAAAATGCAGAGGATCACCTCTGTTTGAAACCTCCAAGAAATCCTTCTTTTAATTGCTATTCTTCTTGAGTACCTAAAGTGCTAGGCACTTTACTGTTTTTAACCAATTCACCATTTTACTGTTTGGTTGTATTTGTTGTAACTTGAATTAGAAGGGTTTTACCCCAGCTCCCACATATCCCAATAACTAAGTACTGTAAAGGAATTATCATTGTATTTTCCTGAGCTGGAGGGGATGTGGTGATGCAGAGGCTTAATGATGCTGGAACTGCTGGCCAGAAATGGTTTGCACTCCGGCAGTTTGAGCCCGGCTCTGTGAGATGGACTGAGGTCCCATTGCTTGATCCCTAGCTCCTGCCCACTCAGCAGTTCAAAACCATGCAATATTGTGAATAGATAAATGGTACCATTTCAGTGGGGAAAAACTATCTGCATTTGTTTGTGCAGAGAGTGGAAGCCAGCACTGGAGATGGCTGGATATCATGATACAAGGCAAGGTGAGACCCATGGAAGGAAGGAACCTGGAAGAGCCAGCAACCAAGTGCCGCTAGTTAATTGGTGTAAAGCTAGTTTTTCCCCTGTGGCATCAAAGATAGTTGCATAACCATTGAACAGAATGAACTAGCATTCTAGGCAGTCAGGACTACATTATGTGTGTGTGTAGATTTCCCCAACACTGTATGCCATACACTAAATAAGTAAACATGGGACTGGGTTAAAAATAAAGAAAAAAACTAGAGAAGCTCACCCTGTACTGGTTAAAAGAAAAGAATTAGAATTAATACATTGTAACGACATAGAGAGTTTTGTTCTAAGCAGCAAGATCAAACCATTTCAGCAGGAGCCAAATATGTGTGATCAAAACATTTAAGTTTTAAAGCAAGGCACAGTTGAAACTTCATTGTGTCATGTAAATTGAAAATACTCCTTTGAATAGACTGAATTCTTCTGTATGTGTTTAGTATGAAAAATTGGGAGCAAGCAACTAAGGAAGATCAGAGTTTTTCAAATGTAATTTAAAATCACATTTTTGGGAGTTTTCTTAATATTCACTTAAAATCTCCAAAAGTAAAAACAGAGAGTGTGAAATATGTGTTCATAGATGTACGATTTGTCACTTACTTTTTATTTTTGTCATCCGAACTGGGGTTTTCTAGATGTCTAATGTGTTCTTATTTTTAAACAAATCTAAGAGTTTTTCAGTGTCATAAAATCGTCTTTCTGAAACTGGCATCTTTTTGATGTGCTAAGACTACAAATCTCAGCATTCTCTGCCCAACGTAGTCAGGAGTTCTTGGAGTCTGAATGTAACGATTCAGTGGGTGCTAGGAAGTTGTTATAAATAGCTGTGACATGAAAAGCCACTTCATGAGCCAATAAGTTTTCCAACATAATGTGTCAAAGTCCTTCAAGTCATTATATTCTGAATCAAGGAAAGATGGGAGATGTTTTTCTCTATCTAATAGAAGATAAATATGTCATTGACTTTCTGGGAATGATGGCAGTGGACATAAATATTTCTTTCTTGGCTGATCTGAGCCATCAACAAAAGCATTTATAATCACTAACAAGGTATAAATTTTCAGAACTATTATCATTACTTATTTGATCAATTTGCAAGTTCATTTCCATTACACTTCCCAATTCAGAAGCCAACCATGCAAGGTGGTTAAGGGGAAGAAAAAAATGCAATCATAAATTGCACCAAACAGAAATAATTTTCTAAAAAAGCCACAGCAGAGGTGCAAAATGCTAACATTTAAGCTCAGCGACCCAGTCAGAAAAAGACAAATACTGGCTGATGTAAAGGGACAATAAAACACAAGTGCTTTCAAAAAATGACAGAATGCCAGCAGGGAGACAATTCAATAAAACCTGAAGAAGACCCTCTCCTGTCTTCCCATCAAACTTAAGGTGGATAGCTTTGGAACATGGAAAATTTATCTCCAGCTCACCTCAATAGAGAGGCTGGCTCATTTCTTTTTATTTATTTATTTATTTATTTATTTATTTATTTATTTATTTATTTATTTATTTATTTATTTTGTCACACAGTATATATAAGCATAAGCATGAAATAACTATACAATATATAAGCATATATATAAGTATGAGTATGTAATAACTATATTAATTGGCTATAACAAAAGGAAAAAATAGGACAGGAACAGTAGGCACGCTTGTGCTCTTATGCACGCCCTTACAGACCTCTTAGGAATGGGGTGAGGTCAATAGTAAACAGTTTTTGGTTGAAGCTTTGGGGATTTGGGGAAGAGACCACAAAGTCAGGTAGTGTGTTCCAAGCATTAACAACTCTGTTACTGAAGTCATATTTTCCCCAAATCCCCAAGATTGGAGCGGTTAACGTTAAGCTTAAATCTATTGTGTGCTCGTGTAGTGTTGCAATTGAAGCTGAAGTAGTCTTCAACAGGAAGGACACTGTAATAGATGATTCTATGAGTTAAACTCAGGTCATGTCGAGGGTGGCATAGTTCTAAATTTTCTAAACCCAGGATTTCAAGTCTGGTGGCATGAGGTATTTTGTTGTATTCAGAGGAGTGGAGAACTCTTCTTGTAAAATATTTCTGGATACATTCAATTGTATTGATGTCAGAAATGTGATATGGGTTCCAAACAGTTGAGCTGTATTCAAGAATTGGTTTAGCAAATGTTTTATATGCTCTGGTTAGGAGTGTAGTGTTTTTGGAGAAGAAGCTACGTAAGATTAGGTTTACAACTCTTAAGACCTTTTTTGCGATGTAGTTGCAGAGGGCTTTGGCACTTAGATCATTTGATATGAAAACTCCAAGGTTTAACAGGGTGGGGGTAATTTTAAGGTAATGTCCATCAAACTTGTACTTAGTGTTTAGGTTCTTTTTTCTAATATGTAATACTGAGCATTTGCTGGTTGAGATTTGGAGTTGCCAAGTTTTAGACCATTCAGATACAAAGTCAAGGTCTTTTTGAAGGGTAGCTGTATTGTTGGTGGTGTTAAATAGTTTGACATCGTCAGCAAAGAGAACACAATTACTTGTAATATGGTCACAGAGATCATTAATGTATAATATGAAGAGTGTTGGTCCAAGAACGCTGCCTTGGGGAACGCCTCTTTTGACAGGAACAGGATTTGATAGAGCATTGCCAATTTTGACCACTTGTTGTCTCTTTGATAGGAAAGCTGTTATCCAATTGTGGAGGGGTCCTGAGATGCCGTAGGATTTTAGTTTTAGGAGAAGTTTGTCATGTACTACTGAGTCAAAAGCTTTACAGAAGTCTATGTAGATTGCATCTATTGCTTTGCCCTGATCAAGATTTGTAGTCCATATGTTTTTGCAGTGAAGAAGTTGTAAATTACATGATAATTTTTTTCTGAAACCAAATTGTTTATTAGAGAGTAGGTTGTTTGTTTCTAGGTGGAGGGTAATGGATTGGTTGATGATAGATTCCATTACTTTGCAGGTGACACAGCATAGAGAGATAGGTCTGTAATTTTCAACTAGGCTGGGGTCTCCTTTTTTTGAAGACAGGATTGACCGTGCAAGTGACCGAAGTTTGGGAAGGGAACTGGTCGTGAAAGCTTTTTCAAAGATTATGCTTAGGGGTTCTGCTATAACAGTGGAAAGCTTTTTTAAGAAGTATGCACATAGTCCATCAGGTCCAATAGATAGGGATGGTTTCAGTTTGCGAAGATCTTTTTCAACATTATCTTCTGTGAAATCTATATGTGTTAGGTCGTTGTACTCATTGTTGGTACGATTGAGGGATGTCGGGTATAAGCCATTACTGTTAACAAAGACTGTGCCAAAGAATGTATTGAAGAGGTTTGCTTTAACTGTTTCATCATTATATTCTTTGCCGTTAGAATCTTTTAGTGGTGAGATAGATCTCAAGTCTTTAAGTTTGTTGTTCACAAAATTATAAAAAGCACAATTGGAATTTGTGCGCAGAAGGTCTTCTTCTTGCTTGGTGTGGTAATTGGTGCATTCAGTTTTTATTTGGTTGCATATATTTCTGTAGTAGTTTTTGAAATTTGCTACATAGCCCTTTTTGTTTTTTCTCCACAGGGATTTTTTTTTTGATTGAAGCTTTTTTATTGATATGGGTAATTTGTTTTTTCTGATTTTGGTGGTGGTTTGTGGTATGTAAAGATTAATGACTCTATTGACTTCAAGTAGGAAAACTCTATAGTGGTCTTCTGCAGTGATACAGGTTGAGAACAGATTTTGCCAGTCAAGAGATGAGAGGTCGTTGTTTATAAGGTCATAGTTGGCTTTTTTGAAATTGTAGTTTGGAATACCATTATTATGATGATTTATGTAAGGGCGTATATTGAGACAAAAGTCTATCATGCTGTGGTCACTGTTGGAAAAGGGTTCTTTTATTTGTAGTCCATAAATTGAGTTTGTGTTGTTGCAAAAGATGAGGTCAAGGCAGTTGTTGAGTCTTGTATTGTTAGTTACTAGTTGTTCAAAAACTAGGTTTGTAACAGCATTGTATAGGGTAGTATGGTTGGGTTCAGTTGTACATTCATTTGTTATCCAGTTAATAGAAGGTAGATTAAGGTCACCCAGGAAAATGAGAGGATATGGGCAGTGGTGGGATTTAGCCAGTTCGCACCACTTCGGGAGAACCAGTTGTTAACTTTCTGAGCAGTTTGGCACACTAGTTGTTGGGAAAAATTATTAGGGCAGAAAACCGGTCGTTAAATTATTTGAATCCCACCACTGAATATGGGCAAGAGGTAGCCCATGTTAGCTGTGTGGTTAACATGTTTGCATGAGCGATGTCATAGTCAGGGGCTGTGTAGCATAGTAAGAATCAAAGTGTGATGTTAAGGGACAGGTCGCATACAATAGTCTCAGGAAGAGAAAGTTTATGTGCAACTTGAATATTTTTTAGATTCAGTGACTTTTTGTAAAAGATAGCCACTCCACCTCCTCTGCGGGTTTCACGATCTGACAGAAAAACATGATACTCTTTGTTTGAAATAATGGAGTCAGGGAGTGATGAGTTCAGCCATGTTTCGCAAACAAATATAATATCATATGTACCATTGTTTAACAAGAGGATAAATTCTGGTAATTTGTTTACAATGCTCCTTGCATTTATCAATTTGCATTTAAGATCTGCAGTGTTTGGTGTAGAAGAAGTAAGGGGCGTGCGTACCTAGTTTTGTGTTCAAAAAGTTTTTATTGGTCAAAAAAGGTTTATACAAATACATATCAGGTATGGTAAATTTTCATTTTTCTTATCCAAGATAAGAATTTTGCTCAAATTTTTTAACACATACAACAGCCATATGGCAAGCAGGTGACACGAAGTGGCTAAGTTTACAAATCTTACATACACAATAAAGAAGGGTCAAGAATAAACAGAATATCATACAAAAGAGAATAAGGAAAACCAACACAATACCAAATATCTTTATCACTTCCTAGTTTTGGATCTCAGAACTCTGGGTTCAGCCTGACCCAACTCCAGGGCCGCAACAGCGGCAGCCGCCACCGCCCCATGGTCTATAACCTCCCCTTCTTCAATTCCTGGGTCATCTGATTCCAGGAGGGCTTTGTGTTCCTCCACGTAGGCCGTAGCCTCCGCAATTGTACTAATTTTTTTCGTAATGCCCTCCCGGAAAATCATCAATCCCTCTGGCATCAGCCATCTGAAGCCTACTCCCTTCTGGTACAATTTGCTTGACAAAAAGAAATATTTCTTTCTCATTTCACGTACCTGTCTGGGAATCTGCCTCAGAATGGCTATCTCCCTGCCCCTGTAAGTCAGTGCCCCACTCCTATGTTTTCTAAGAATTTCATCTCTCGTCTCTCTTCTCACAAATTTGACATGAACCTCTCTGGGAACTGCATGCGTGCGTGCATATTGTGAATTAACTCTATAAACTCGATCCAGATCCCAATTCATGAAATCAACACCTCTCCCAAGAAATTCTCCCAACAATTTAGTCACAACATCTCTCAAATCTTCTTGGTCCACTTCTTCCAAATTTTGAAACCTAAGGAAATAAGACATTTTATCCATCTGTAGTCCAAGCACAGCATTGCCTGTCGTCTCCTCTCTTTCTGCACTGCCCGCATCTCACCCTCCAGACCTTCCACTTTCTGCTTGTTTTCTGCTGAGACTTGTTGAGTATCCTTTAAATCCTTTTGGATAGTCACAATTTCTGCTCTTATTTCCGTTTGGCCTCTTTGCAAATCATCCAGTTTCTTGTCCATATTGGATAACTTTTCCAGAATTCTCCATCTCTCCAGCAGTTGGTCTCTGACCTTTGCCATTTGAAAAAAAAAATTCAAAATCCTCAGGCAAGCACAGTATCCTTGTAATTTCCTCCGGATCCACCAGGGGCACTCACAGGAGCAACGAGTCCAGAGTACAGTTAGTCAACCAGGAAGTCAAGGGAAGTGATGTCATCAAGATTCTCATAGTGAAGGCGGAAGCTGGACGCCACCACTGTTCCCCAGAGGAGGGCCTCAAACCCTCCTCCTAAATTTCTCCATCACCTCTTCTCCAGAGCTCCACAAAACCGTAATCTTCTTATTTTAAGTTCTCCTCTCTCCAGAATGACTCGTGCTCCTTCCAGCCGCAGGGGAGAAAACCCCGCACTCGGAGCACTCCACTGCCACCGATATCCCTTCCCTTCTCCATTCCTCAATTCTTCTCCGCTCCTGTTCACCACCAGGCTGCTGCAGTTATAAATCCAAAGCCCGGTGTCACGGGCACAGCGCCCAGGCGACCAAAGTAATGGCCGTGGCCCGTGGCCTCCAAACCCCGCCGAGCCTAGGACGCGCCAGCATCGGTCCCCCCAGTCCTGTATGTCGGCTGGGAGACCCCTGGCGAGCCGTCCGTGCGGCAGGTGTCCTTTTCGGAACACCTGGCCCCTGGGGGCCTCGGCGGCGGCCGGATTCGGGCACTGGGGGCAGGAGAAGCCTCCAGACGACCGTTGCCCCTGGACACCGGAAGTCGTCTCCGCGTGCGTACCTAGTTTTGGATGATAGTTTGTTGGGGGTTATGAACGACGGGCAGTTGGAGGTTGGATGGTTATTCAATAGTTGGTTGAACAATGGATGGTTGAGCAATGAACGGTTGGTGTTTCTGTACGATGGGTGGTTGGAGGAAGGTTGGTTGAGCAACGATTGGTTGAATAATGGATGGTTGAACATTGGATGGTTGGAGGTTTTGTAGGGGTGGTTTGAGGTTGGTTGGTTGAATGACAGTTGGTTGAACAGTGGATGGTTGGTGGTTCTGTACGACAGGTGGTTGGAGGTTGGTTGTACGTTGGTTGGTTGAAGGTTCTGTAAGATGGAAATTTTGAAGTTTAGAGAGACGGATGGTTGGATGCTTTGATTGAAGTGGGGTTAGGTGTTGGCTAATTGATTATAGGTTTTTCTTTTTATGCAGTCAGCACGGTAGTCAATGTAAAGGTTGGTTTCTCCTTTTTCTTGTCGTTGTTTGAGTTCTGTGCGAAGTTCACGGGAGCGAATTCATTGCAGAAATGATAGGTCAGGTCTTGCTCTAAGTTTGTTGAGGCTGGGGTTGTTTCTGGCAATTGTGTTTATAATATGAATGAACTTTTGTTTGCTGATCTCATTTATGCAGATGACTCTACAGAATTTAGGCGCCACTGAGCCATCACTGTTTTTGAATTCAGGTCCATCTCTGGAGACTTTGGTTATTTCACTAGGATGGAAGGTGGATGTATGGTAATTTAAAATGATGTTACGTATTTTATCGATATCTGGTTCATTTGTATTATCTAGTCCAAATAATATAGCATTTTGACGTTTTTGTTCTTTCTCAATGGTATCTTTTACTAGTATTGCTACATTGTTTGGTTGATTGGTAGATGTTTGTGGTTTAGTTTGTGTAAAAGGTAATGTTTGTTGGATTGGGAAAAGATTTTGATCAGCTGTGGTTTCATTTTTTTGTGCTGTAATTTTTTTTTTCAAGATTTGTGAAACATGGTTCTAAACATGCTAGTATTCTTTTTTCTAAGTTTGTTTGAATGGAGTCAATGATAGTTTTTTTCTAAGTTTGTTTGATTGGAGTCAATGTGATTTTATAGTTGTATCTATGGTTTGTATTCTATCAGACATGCAGTTTAGGTAATCTAATTTAGGAAGACAAGATGAACAAAGATGGATAAATGCAGTATCAAATTGTAGTATGTTGTCTATTGTTTTGTTTATTTTCAGGCAGGATAAGTGGGCATAGTTTATGCATAGTTTGCATTTCTTGATTTATTCACTTTTTTATTGAATCATTACATTTATAGCATATTATTGATTCATTTTGGGCATTATTTGCAGTGGCATCTTTTGTTTGAGGGCGTTTGGCATTTTTGTTGGAATTTTTGCTTGGCATGATTAATGTCCTGTTTGTATTTTACAATTAATTTGACTAATATCAATAGATGGTAAGGTACACTCCTTGTGTTCTCCTTTTTTGGAGATTTTTTGGAGATTTTTTGGAGATTTTTGGGTTCCTTTGTTGGAGTCCTCTATGGGGTTTCCCCTGACGGAGCCGAGCAGAGTCTCTCTCTCTCTCTCCTTCAGCGGCAGTGATGGGAGGATAGAGGTGGGCGAAGGGCTGGAGATGTGGATGGAGATTTCTTAGGAAGCAATCAATGAATTCAGAGTGGACAACCATAGCCTTAGGGCAATGTGTGGCTCTGAGCCAAACACTATGTGTCCCTTATCCTAATTTCAAATCTGTATGTGAGGGATCAGTTCAGATTTGTGAAATGCACCCATCCTTTCTCTGCAACACGCGGGGAACAAGGAGGACCCCATAAAGTAGAAATGAAACCACTGTAGACCACCTGCAACTCTCAACCATCATGGGGAGCTCAGTAGGACATCATCCTTAATGTTATTGAAATCCATGGAGATATCTAAAAGGATGAGGAGTGTCAACATCCCACCCTCAAAGTCTCAATGGACATCACCAGAGCAACCAATGCTATTTCCATCCTCAAGCCTGGTTCTGAGTCCAGAATGAAAATGATCCGAATATTCTGCTTTATCTAGGCTGAGCTCAGCGAGAATGTCCTCAATTTTCATCAAATATGCAAAATATTATGTGATGCAGTGGTTTTATAGGAAGAACTTTAAGTGGCTTAAAACTGAATTACTATATTCTATCTGTATTCTGAGCCCAAATCTGCAGAAAATATTCCATTAAAACTATTGATCACTATATATTTTGGAGAAGGAGAGGGAATAGGAATCACACTTGCTTCCCCAGAATTTGTAGTACTGACCTCGGATATATCTGAATTATACAATAAGTAGATCAATGTGTGACTGGACTTGAGAATACTACTACAGGTAGTCCTTAATTTACAACCACAATTGAGCTCAACATTTCCATTGCTAAGCAAGACAGTTGTCAAGTTATTTTGACCCATTTTATGACTTTCTTTGCCACAGTTGTTAAGTGAATCACAGCCATTGTTAAGTTAGTAATTGCAATATCCTTCCCACAGGAGTGGGGAGGGAATGGGGATTTTGCAGTATCCTTCCCCTCCCACGCCCACCAAGCTAAGCCTACCAAGTCACACCACGCCCACCAAATCATGCCCACAGAACCAGTAGTAAAAAAAAATTGAATCTCACCACTGACTACCTGTATAAACTATATTTCAAATATCAGTAGCACTGCAATAAAAGATACCTGTAAGGACACTTAGAAAGAAGCAGGTGGCAATACAATAAGAAAAGCCAAATTAAAATATACACTATAACATGAGATACAAATCTGCTACCTGTTTTATCTTTCAAGGAACTTTTCCTTGTTTAGAATTAAAATGCACCCTGTGTTTTCAGGTTAATAAGAACACATAATTTCTTTTTTGGCCTTGAAATGAAATTGATCATCAGTGCACAAAGCAACCTAGATTGAATCTGCTAAGTTGCTTGATATTTTTTGTTTGTTAGGTTGCTTTCTTTTGATACTGCATTTAGAAATTGTAATCATTCTAATGGGGGAGCATTCAGCTAAAATTCTCATAAAAACACCAGAGAAATTAATGAGACAATCAGATATGTGACTAACAATCTTAATCTGAAAGCTAACACATAAATCTTAGAAGCAAATTCCTTTTTAAAATAATCAATATCCTAATTAATTAAATCTAATACATTGCACTATATTCAAATAAAGTGGTCTCATTTTCTGGCATGTCTAATATGTTGGGTTTTTCTTAAAATTTTGCAATGTCCTTATTTGGATTTCTTAAATAAAAAGCCTGTATCTAAACCTATCTTTTCTTACATAAAATTGTCATAAATTTCCACTATCTGAACCAAAAGGAAGACAGTGGCTCACCTGGTTAAAATGTTAGTCTGACAACCAGCAGGCTTGCGTTCGAGTTCCAGTTGCTACCATGTGGCAAGATGAGCTCCTGTCACCCACTTCAGACCCTGTTGACCCAGCAGTTTGAAAAAGAGTGACTGGAAGTAGATAAATGGGTACCACTTCAGTGGGCAATTTGATGGGGGCATGAGAGGAGTACCCAATTCGGTGTCCCTCAGACAACTTTGATGTCACTGGTTGATACATTCATTCATACTTCAGTGCTTCTGACACGGAAAAAAGATTATATGAGCCTGTTGTGCCTCGCCCGCCCCCCTCTTCTCAGCCGGGCCCCTCCCATCTCCTGTTATCTGAGCCAGAGACTGATAGTGAAGAAGAATGGCCTGGCATGCCTCCAGCCCCCAGCCCTGGCACCATGCCCGGACAGACTAAGCAAACAAACCTCCCTCCTACAGCATGTGAGCAAGAAGCCAGCTACAAGCTAGAATTGCCGACAGCTGAGCAGGAGGACAAAACGTGGACAGATCCCCGCTTCCGGAAAATGGAGAGGCGACGTCAGCAAAAGAAAGGGAGGGCAGGCCTGGATAAGTGCTGAGTCATGGAGCCACACCCCATGGCCTATATAAAGGATCTGCTTTTTGGCATTCCTTGAGTCAGGCAAAGTCTCATCTGGTTGCTGAAGTCACACCTTGGATTCCTGCCTGCCCTGAGAACTCTGACAGGAATTTGACAAAGCTGCAGAGGCTTCGTGGCCACGCTTGATACAGACTTCCCAGACCCGGCCGTCAGAGGAGGAGTGGGACACGACAGAGCCACTAGTGTACCCTTTAGTAGAGAGTGGTCATCATAGGAAGGGAACATTATGGCAAGAAGAGTCAAAAAGTCAAAAAAGAGTCAAAAAGTCAAGATGGCAGCTATGAACCTGCAGATGAAGTCCAGTCCTTTTTTTTACATGTAGTAGTACTCATTTACTGACTGCAATAGCAACTCTGTGGCTATTGCAGCACAGTTATGAAGGATGATTCATGTGACTGAGTCAATTTAGGACGCTGTTTCCAGCGACAGTTGTTGAGAGTGGCATCATGTGACCACGACTTGCAACTTCGTACCAGCTTCCCCCTTGACTTAGCTTGTCAGAAGCTGGCTTTGAAGGTTACAAATGGTGCTCACAAGACTGTGGAGATATTGTAACAGCTGCAACTTCAAGGACAAGTCACAAGTTTCTGTTTTCACCCCCAGTGTAAGTTCAAACAGTTGCTGAATAAGTGGTTGGTAAGCAAGGGCTACCTCTACATAAAAAGGAGTAGGGCTTCCATAATGCAGCCAAGGCTTCTATTTTATTCCACTTCCATCCCAAGCAGAGCAAAAAGCTTAGCAAAATTAGAGCCAGATGTTGTCCCAGTCAGATATGTATTGTAATCATTTTTCATTCCATCATTTAAGAACTAGAGTCTAGACAATTAGACCAGCCCTGTAAATTCCATTTTTGAAACCTCCAGAAGCATTTTGACCACTCACTGAAAATTAGTAGGATGTTTTGTTACCATTGATAGCTGGAAAAATCACAAAAACTCTATCCCTAGTAGTGAAAACCAAAAGATGAAGAGTCTCCCCTCCTCCCCAATCACCTCCCCAAATTTGTCTCCCAAACTGAGAGAAAAATAAATAAATAAATAAATAAACACTGGGCCTTGTACAAACACTGGCTAAAGCTCTGATCACTGTGCATCACTTAGCTCTGTCAGCTAAGGCCCTGATCTCAATCGAAAAAAGTATATATAACCAGCAGCAACCAAAATTATGCCCAACCTTGGCATCTTCTACGATTAGAAAAACCAACTCGGCACTACTCACAGAGGTATGTGTAAAGCTAGATATCCTATGGTTTACAGAAAGAGGTTCTGCAGCCCAATTTTGCAAATTGGGTAAGCAAATGGATATTTGACTTTTATGAACAAGACAGAGGTGGGTTTCAGCAGTTTCTGACCAGTTCTGGAGAACCGGTAGCGGAAATTTTGAGTAGTTCGGAGAACTGATAGTAAAAATTCTGTCTGGCCCACCCCCATCTATTCTCTGCCTCCCAAGTCCCAGCTGATCAGGAGGAAATGGGGATTTTGCAGTAACCTTCCCCTGCCGCGCCCACCAAGCCATGCCCACCAAGTCATGCCACGCCCACCAAGCCACACCCATAGAACTGGTAGTAAAAAATTTGAAACCTTCATTGGAACGAGGACAGCGTGGCCTTCAGTAATACTTTTTCCCACATTTTCAGAGCCAGTTCTAAGCTTGAATTTGAACAGATGACAGTGTTCTGTTTCCCAACGTGACAGATGACAGTTCCATTTTGTGCTAAACTTTGTCTTCAGAATTCAGAGAAGAGCAAATGCTAAGCAAAAAACTGGCTTTTTAAAAAAGTTATAGAGTATATGGAATAATTAACATGTAAGATTTATTCTCATAAAGAAACAATTCCATTTATTTTCATTTGAGCCCCAAAATTAAAAAGTTCAGTTCTAGGATCATGAACTATAATCACCAAGGATCATCAGTAAGGATATGGACTGTTAAGTTTGCTGTTAGGAAATGATGTAAATGAACAGCCTTATAGAGCAAAAGGATAATCTCTTGCAAGTCTAGTCTATCTTCTTTCTATAAACAGATAAAGGATTCCCAGAGTGTTTCAAGAACACTCCCAACTTAAATGAAAATCTTCCTTTAAGACTACCTGTGTTAGGCTCACTATATGCTGAAACAAAATATCAAGCATTTCAATGAAGTCTTCATCAGCTTTATCACCATAACCACCAGCTTTATCAGTTTTATCGCTTCTCAACACAAGAGACTTTTTTTGCTTTTAAAATCTTATGGCTTTTCAACATGCCCATCATCCACACCCCACAAACCTTCATAGCCACCATCACAATGTTTTGCGCAGGAATGTCCACAGCCAACAAGTGTTCACTCCAGCTAATCAGTAAGGAAGTACAAAAAGAGACCTCCAGTCAGGATCCTACCCCATCCCTGTCCTTGTGTATGATCAAGTCATGTAAGTTTTCAGTAAAGGAAAATAAAAATACAAAGGAAACCAATAGAATAGAATAGAATAGAATGGCTTCCAAAGCTGACATAGAATAGAATAGAATAGAATAGAATAGAATAGAATAGAATAGAATAGAATAGAATAGAATAGAATAGAATAGAATAGAATTTTTTTATTGGCCAAGTGTGATTGGACACACAAGGAATTTGTCTTGGTGCATATGCTCTCAGTGTACATAAAAGAAATGATACGTTCATCAAGAATCATAAGGTACAACACTTAATGATAGTCATAGAGTACAAATAAGCAATCAGGAAACAACCAATATCAAGTTAAATTGTAAGGATACAAGCAATAATGTTACAATCATACATTCATAAGTGAAGGAGATGAGTGATGGGAACGATGAGAAGATTAATAGTGCAGATTTAGTAAATAGTTTGACAGTGTTGAGGGAATTATTTATTTAGCAGAGTAATGGCATTCAGGAAAAAACTGATCTTGTGTCTAGTTGTTCTGGTGTGCGGTGCTCTATAGCGTCATTTTGAGGGTAGGAGTTGAAACAGTTTATGTCCAGGATGTGAGGGGTCTGTAAATATTTTCACAGCCCTCTTTTTGACTCGTGCAGTATACAAATCTTCAATAGAAGGCAGGTTGGTAGCAACTGTTTTTTCTGCAGTTCTGATTATCCTCTGAAGTCTATGTCTGTCTTGTTGGATTACAGAACCCAACTAGACAGTTGCAGAGCCAAACCAGATAGTTATGCAGATGACAGATTCAATAATTCCTCTGTAGAACTGTATCATCGGTTTTTTGGGCAGTTTGAGCTTACAATAAATAAAAATTTTCAGAGTCTGGTGCAAAGATACCATGTTAAAGCATTACAGTCAAGAGAAGAGGCAGAAGCCACAGGATGATGAGAGAGGCATTGGTAGGAGTTTCCATCAATGGGAAAAAAACTGTTTTGTCCTAAACTCCACATGGCAAAAGCATCTCAAATCATAAAATATCTCTTCTGTGTTTCAAGATTTTGGGACAGTAGAGGTACAAGGAAATAGACTTTACTGTCTAAGGATAAGCCTATCATGGAACAAAGGAGTGAAGTGTCTCAGAACATTGTGCCCAAAGCTTCCTGTGAAAATGCCTTGGAACCCTGTTGCAACAAATAGAATCTCTAGATGGCCTTTCAAATAATCACAATAAAGTGTGTAGGTGAGTAGGTGTTATAATTGTTGTGGAGATGGAGAAATATTGTATGAATAAGTTAGAGGTCATCTGAGGATAATGTCAGTTTGTCTAGCTGTGAATAAATGGCAAGTGGGACCTCGTGAAAGAATCTGAATGTTTCTTAGTGGCAGTGCATGGCCTTCTGAAGTGGAAAGTCATTCAAGTGGGGATCTCAAGCAGGAGCTGTGATGTGCATGAATTTATGGAAGCGAGTGTGTCTATGAATATGGGTGTAGCATTGATTGTTGTAAAATATCCATTTCATGATTTCATGTACCGTATTTTTCAGAGTATAAGACACATCTTTTTCCCCCAAAAAAGAGGGTGAAAATCTGGGTGCATCTTATACTCCGAATGTAGCCCCACTCAGCTTCTCAAACGGAGGTTTTAGAGGCTGAAAAAAGCATCAGAAACTAAGCTTCAGGAAAAAAGCTTCCAAACAGAGCTTCAGGAAAAAAAGCCACAAACAGAGCTTCAGAGACTTTTTTTCTGAAGCTGTTTCAGAGGCTTTCAGAGGCAGAAAGAAGTTTCTTCTGAAACTGAGTTTCAGAAGTTTCAGAAGCAGAAAAAAAGCAAAAAAAAGCAAGGCACAGAGCTCACAACCAAGGAACCTGTTGCTAAAATTCACTTCTGGGAACAGCTGATTGGGGGTATTCCGGGAGGCCAATCCATCTGCCAATCAGCTTTTTTCTTATTTTCCTCCCCAAAAACTAAGGCGCGTCTTATACTCCGGTGTATCTTATACTCCGAAAAATACGGTAATAAGAGTATAAACAACTAGAGATATCTCCAGGAAGATGACTACATATAGGTAGTCCTTGACTTATGGCCATAATTGATCCCAAAATTTCTGTTGTTAAGTGAGTTTTGCTCCATTTTTACGACTTTCTTGCCTCAGTTGTTAAGTGAATCACCGCAGTTGATAAGTTAGTACCTCGGTTGTTAAGTGTTTAAGTAAAGTCTGGCTTCCCCATTGACTTTGCTTGTCAGAAGATCTCAAAAGGTGATTCATGACTCCGGGACACAACATATATCCTAAATATGAACCAGTTGCCAACCATCTGAATTTTGATGACATGACCATGGAAATGCTGCAAAGGTTGTAACTGTGTAAAATGGTCATAAGTCACTTTTTTCAGTGCCGTTGTAACTTTGAATGGTCACTAAATGAACTGTTGTAAGTGAAGGACTACCTGTAAATAGCTTGTATAACAATAGCAATAGCACTTAGACTTATATACTGCTTCACAGTGCTTTGTAGTTCTCTCTAAGTGGTTTATAGAGTCAACATATTGCCCCCAACCATCTGGGTCTTCATTTTACCAACCTCGGAAGGATGGAAGGCTGAGTCAACCTTGAGCTGCTCAGAATCGAACTACCAAACTGTAGGCAGCTGGCAGGCTGCAGAAGTATCCTGCAGTACTGCATTCTAACCACAGCGCCACCACGGCTCTAGTGTACATATCTAGTAATCTTACCAAGTAATCTTACCAACCTTTTTTTGTCATTGTAAAGTCCATGATATACAGTACCAAAGTGAAAGAAATCCAAAAGTTGCTCGTATGTTATCTTCATTTAGCATGATTTTTCTTCAAAATGACAGGTGCCTTTGCTTTTTAGACCCATGACTGTTCATTAGATGCTCAACACGAATGCCACCTTTTGCTCCAGCTGTGCCTTTTCCTCGTTGGAAACAAATGGCACGCTTTCAGATAGTCACTTGTGTTCAAGTCATGTTTGGATTACTGTAAGGTGTTCTGCCTGAGGCTGCCCTTTGTGACTATCTGGAAGCTGCAGCTATTTCAAAATACAGCAACACAGGGGAAAATATGTGGATCTTGTTATGCCCATGTTATGTGATCAGCACTTCTTATTTTCCCAAATAACAGCATTACTATGAGAGGTCCAAGGTCCGTCAGTGGGCTTTGGGATGCAATTCAAGTGAGGGTTATTTACCTTTAAAGGCCTACTTGGCTCCATACCTGTGAGATTCGTAGCAACTGCTTTAGGAAATAAGTCGGTAGCGATTGACAATTAATATGGAATTTTAAAATGTGCATGTGTTTATAAAGGGTATGTAGGCTGACTATAACAACAGTGCCAAGCAGAAATTAACATATCAAAATCAGCATAACTTTAAGACTTGTAAAAGTCTTCAGTTAAATTCGTCTCTGTGGAAGGCACATCTTTTATTACTGTCCTGAGTAACTCTAACAATGTCCATGTTCAAAGGCGAAAATAAATGTTTAGAATAGAGATGAAATGGAACGGAAAGGAAAGGAACAGAACAGAACAGAACAGAACAGAACAACAGAGTTGGAAAGGACCTTGGAGGTCTTCTAGTCCAACTCCCTGCTTAAGCAGGAAATTAATACCATTTCAGACAAATGGTTGTCCAATCTCTTCTTTAAAACTTCCAGTGTTGGAGCATTTATAATTTCTGGAGGCAAGTTCAGAGGCAAGTTCCACTGATTAATTGTTCCATTAGGAAATTTGTCTTTAGTTCTAAGTTGCTTCTTTCCTTGATTAGTTTCCACCCATTGCTTCTTGTTCTACCCTCAGGTGCTTTGGAGAACAGCTTGACTCTCTCTTCTTTGTGGCATCCCCTGAGATGTTATATGGTGCCAAGAAAAGAACTATAGGTAGTCCTCAATTTACATCGCTAAGCAAGGTAGTTGTTAAATGAGTTGTATCTCATTTTATAAGCTTTTTTTGCCACCATTAACTGAGTCATGCAGTCGTTAAGCAAATCTGGCATTCCCCATTGGGTCCGCTTGTCAAAAGCCAGCTGGGAAAGTTATACACGGTGATCACATGCCATGAGACAGTACAATTGTCACAAACACATGCACAAACACATAAGTTCACCTGCGTACCTACCGTCCCTGTCCTAATATTCCTTTTTACTTACTCTTTTCATGTATCCAAATTATGTTTATACTTTTACCTGTTATCTTATATATGATTGACAAATAAATAAATAAAATAAAATAAGTTAACAAGTGCCTCAATTTTGATCACGTGACCATAGAGATGCTGCAACAGTTGTAAATGTGAAAACCAGACATTAGTTACTTTGTTCAGTACCATTGTAAGTTCAAACAGTCACTAAACGAATGGTTTAAGTCAAGGACTACCTGTATCTGAACATGCATGCGCCAAGATGGCGGCGGGTGAATGAGCGGAGGAGAATCGGGGGGTCGTTTTCCCCCTCTAGCCTTCCCCTTCAGATGGTTTGTAGTGTCTGCTTACCCTGTTTCTATTGGGGGTGAGTCTGCCATCCGTTGGGTGAGGGAGGTCCAGTTCGGGAGGCCCGGGGAGTGGCGGTAGAGAAGATGGTCCCGTGGCGTTTAGAGCTTTCTTGCTCGACTTGGCTTCGGCCTGACGTGAGCATGGGCGGCGGCCGCGGTGGCAGCGCCGGGCTCCCTCTTCGCTGGTGAGAGCGGCGGAGTGGGGGTGGCGGCGGTGGTCGCAGCAGCGGTCCCCCCCTCCCCCCCTCCCCCCGGTGTGTCCGGGAGGGGGGCGTCGGGAGGAGCAGCGCCGGAGGGACAGCAGTGGTTCGGCTTGGCCTGGCCTGGTGTGGGCGTGGCCGGCGGTGGCGGCACCAGGCTCCCCCTCCGCTGGTGAGAGCGGCGGAGTGGGGGGTGTCAGCGGTGGTCACGGCGGCGGTCCCCCCCCCTCCCGTGAGTCCCAGTGGATGTTTGATGAGAGGGACAGCTGGCTCGGCCTAGATCGGCTCGGCGTGGGCATGGGCAGTGGCCATGGCTGCGGTGCTGGGCTCCCTCTCCGCTGGTGAGAGCGGCGGAGTGGGGGTGGCAGCGGCGGCCACAGTGACAGCTCCCCTCCCCCTCCCCCCGGTGTGTTCCGGGGGGGGCTTTGGGAGGAGCAGTGCCGGAGTCGACGGGTTGGCCATTGGCTGGACTCGGCGTGGGCAGTGGTCGTGGCGGCGGCAGCGGATGCCCCCTCCGCTGGTGAGAGATGGCGGAGAGGAGCAACGATTACAACGGCGGCCATCGCGGCGCCCCCCTTCCCCCTGAGTTGAGGGGGGGCACCGGGAGGAGCAGTGCCGGAGACATGCTGCGGGTCGGCTGCGCGCTGGAGGGCCTGGTGAACCTGGAGACGGAGAATGTGGAGCCTGGTGACCTTGAGCTCCAGGAGAGAACGTCGGGCAGTGGATCCGTCACCCAGGACCCTAGGGAGCTGTTGATCGTCAACTTTAGCTGGGAAATTTGGTGACCTGTTTGTACCCAGCTCGGGGTGGGTTGGGGCGACAGTCGGCGGTGATTGTGATGGCCCGCTCCGTCGGTGAGAGGGATGGAGTGAGGTGGTAGCGATGGCCGTCGTGCCCCCCCCCCGGACTGGGCTGAACTACGTCTCTGGTTACCCATTGTCGAATTGCTGGTTCCCTTTTTGTGGACTGTCCGGTGAAATTTCTATCTTCGACCCGGGACTGACGGCAAGAACATTTTGGACCAATGGGTGGCTCCTCTTGTGCCTGGCTGATGGACATCTTTTTGGTCTTCAGTTTGGTTCCTTGATACATCCTTCCCTAGCTGGCAAAACATCCTCAGGGCTTTTCATCTTGATACCCGAACTGTAGAAACTACCTTGGACTGGCTGGGGCACGACTCCCCGATCCCTGACTGCTATTTGGTTTTATGATATATTCACCCGCACAACTCTTGGGTCTGCGAGATGCTCCTCTCTCGCGGGCATGGCCCTCTATTTTATCAAGGGCCTACCTTAATGACGGGTTCTGGAACCCCGAGAGGTGGCATGCAGAAAAGAGGGGTTTCTTTAACTAAATTTTTTAAGGGGCTTTTAGGGGGAGGGAGGGCCAAGGTGGAGGGGAGGGTGGGTGAGTGTGGGAGGGGGCCAGACCTTGCTAGAGCTCGCGTTAGGAAGATAGGTTCGGATAATTTAGGGGGGGTGACTGTAGCCCCTGGACAAGAGTATTATTCTATTGGTACAATTTATGGGAGGGGCAGATATGGCGGAAGGAGGGGACCATATCATGTTCAGGGAGTGCGCACGCGCTGTTTACAAGCGATTGCATGCTCCGGTCCCGCTGCCTTTTCCTGTTCCCCGAGTGGTCAGACTCCTCAGGGCCGCGACCTTCGACTGATATTATGCAACGCCAGGTCCGTTATTAACAAGGCCCCCCTCATTTCAGATCTGATACAGGAGGGGGGTGCGGACCTGATGGGCGTTACTGAGACCTGGTTGGGCACAGAAGGGGGTGTTCCCCTCATCGAGACGTGCCCACCGGGTTTCCACGCATTTCATCAGCCGAGGGTTCAAGGCAGGGGTGGGGGGGTTGCCGTTATTATAAATGAAAGTTTGGATCCGAGGGAGGTCTCTGTCCTGCAGACAGCTGGCTGTGAGTCTCTCTTTGTGCGGTGGGGCCATGGGGTACAGATGGGTTTACTGGTCACATACCTGGCTCCCTGCCACGTGACAGCAGCCCTGCCCGAGCTGCTCGACGTGATAGCCGAGGCGGCAGTTGATACCCCCAGGCTTATGGTCATGGGGGATTTCAATCTGCCGTCAGTAGGTGAGTCATCGTCGTCAGCTCGGGAGTTCATGGCCTCCATGGCAGCCTTGGACCTGACCCAGTTAGTGAATGGTCCCACACACATTGGGGGATACACGCTGGACTTGATTTTTGTCTCGGGACAGTGGCTGAATGATCTGGATGTGGGGGATTTAGTCATTACTCCCCTGCCATGGACAGATCATTCTCTCCTTCGCCTGGACTTTCAGACCGCAGACCCTCACCGCAGGGAGATGGAGCCAGTTTGCTGGTTCCGTCCCAGGCACCTGATGGACCCGAGTTGGTTCCTGACGGAGCTTGGGCCATTTCCTGAGGAGCTGGCCCACGGCTCGGCTGAGGAACTCGCCGCCGCCTGGGAAAGGGCAGCGGCGGGGGCTTTGGATCGCGTCGTGCCGATGCGGCCTCTGACCCGGCACTGCTCTCGACCAGCTCCTTGGTTTACTGAGAAGCTGAGAGAGATGAAGCGCCGGAGAAGACACCTAGAGAGCGCCTGGAGGGCCAGCCGCTCCGAATCTGACCGAACACTAGTACGGTCACACATTCAGACCTATCTAGTGGCAATAAGGACGGCAAAGCAACTATACTTGGCCGCCCTTATAGCATCGGCAGATAACCGCCCAGCTGCCTTGTTTAGAGCGACCCGCTCCCTTCTGTTTCAGGGGACTCGGGAGGACCCCTTGCAAGGTCGGGCTGAGGAATTTGGAAGTTATCTGCACGATAAAATCGCTCAGATCCGGGATGGGTTGGACTCGGATTGGGTAGATCCGGACGGGATGACACGGGCACGTCTTGAGAACATTGTTTGGGCTGAGTTTAATCCTGTGACTCCCGATGTCATGGACAGGATACTGGGGAGGTTGAATGCCACCACATGTTTATTGGACCGGAGTCCCTCCTGGTTAGTACTGCATGAGGCTGGCTCCAGGGAATTATCAGCGCTTCTCTGAGGGAGGGAGTCTTCCCAGCCGCCTTGAAAGAGGCGGTGGTGAGGCCCCTCCTTAAGAAGCCTTCCCTGGACCCAGCTATTTTAGCTAATTATCATCCAGTCTCCAACCTTCGCTTTCTGGCGAAGGTTGTAGAGAGTGTGGTGGCTTGGCAACTCCCCCAGTACCTGGAAGAAACTGTTTATCTAAACCCGTGCCAGTCCGGCTTCAGGCCTGGGTACAGCACAGAGACGGCTTTGGTCGCGTTGGTTGATGATCTCTGGAGGGCAGGGGACAGAGGTTGTTCCTCTGTTCTTGTCCTGTTAGATCTATCAGCGGCGTTCGATGCCATCGACCATGGTATCTTGCTGCGGCGGTTGGAGGGCTTGGGGGTGGGAGGCACCGTTTTACGGTGGTTCTCCTCCTACCTCTCCGACCGCTCGCAGACGGTGTTGACAGGGGGGCAGAGATCGACCCCTAGGCAACTCACTTGTGTGGTGCCGCAGGGGTCAATTCTCTCACCCCTCTTGTTCAACATCTATATGAAGCCGCTGGGAGAGATCATCCGTGGTTTCGGGGTGAGCTGTCAGCTGTATGCTGAAGACACTCAATTGTACATCTCCACCCCAAACCACCCCAACGAAGCTGTCGATGTGATGACTCAGTGTCTTGAGGCTGTTTGGGTCTGGATGGGGACGAACAGGCTCCGACTCAACCCATCCAAGACGGAGTGGCTGTGGATGCCGGCGTCCCGGCACACTCAGCTTACTCCATCGCTGACTGGGGGGGGCGAATCGTTAGCCCCCAGGGAATCGGTGCGCAATTTAGGCGTTCTCCTGGATGCACGGCTGTCTTTAGAAGACCATTTGACAGCCGTCGCCAGGGGAGCTTTTCATTAGGTTCGCCTGATTTGCCAATTGCGCCCTTTCCTGGACCGGGACGCGTTATGCACGGTCACTCATGCCCTTGTCACTTCCCATCTGGATTACTGCAATGCTCTCTACATGGGGCTCCCCTTGAGGAGCACCCGGAGGCTCCAACTGGTGCAGAATGCGGCCGCACAGGGGATTGAGGGAGCTCCTCGTAGCTCCCATGTAACACCTCCTGCGTAGGCTGCATTGGTTGCCGGTGGTCTTCCGGGTGCGCTTCAAGGTGATGGTTATCACCTTTAAAGCGCTCCATGGCATTGGACCGGGGTATTTATGGGACCGCCTGCTGCCGACAGTTACCTCCCATTGTCCGATACGTCCAGTGTGCGCCCACAGGAAGGGTCTTCTTAGGGTGCCGTCGGCTAGTCAATGTCGGCTGGCTGCCCCCAGGGGAAGGGCGTTCTCTGTGGGGGCCCCGGCTTTATGGAATGAGCTGCTGGTGGGACTCCGTCTCCTCCCTGATCTCCGGACCTTTAAGCGCGAGCTCAAGACTTTCTTTTTTCACCAAGCGGGGCTGGCCTGATTGATTTTAGTATGGGGATTTTAGTGGGTTTTTTATAGGGTTTTACCTAGGTTTTAGTTTTGATAAATTTTAGCTAATATTTTAATGTTACAGCGATTGAATCAGTTTTTTAAATTTGATAGTGTATTTTAAATTTTTGGGGATTCTTGTCATTTTATTGGCTGTACACCACCCTGAGTCTTCGGAGAAGGGCGGTATAAAAATATGAATAAATAAATAAATAAATAAATAATATCTGAATTCTTGCATGCTGATCAATTCATTTTTTAATTATTCCTTCATTAGAGGCAACCTAGCTTCAGAGAAATAAAGCTATCTTTGATGAAGGAATAATCCTGAATCACATGGAGCAAAAGTTCTAGAATCTTTTTCTGGCACAGAATAAGAATTTCTTCATTTTGTGTGCTTCTTCAGCTAGTACCCCAACCCTTTTCTTCTGGATAAAGGTTGTTCCAGGAAGATACCCAAACTCCAATCCAAGCAAGGAGAGGTTTGATCCAAAAATACTGCCAAACTCTAAATTGCAGCCCATTCAGTTCCGATATTACAACAGCACATATGGTTTTTCCTTAATGGGCCTCTAAGCTTTGAGCCCTGTGACTGAAGCATATGCGCTGATTTATGGTAATTTATATGGGGGCGGAGGTGCCCATTTTGCTGCTGCACTTTTGCATTTTTTGCAGTTCTACTAAAATATTAAGGAGATCTCTCCAGTTTATATCAAATTCTTGGTTGCCTCTAGTTTTAATATTGATTACAAGAGAATTCACACAGTCTCTCCTGTGTTTATAATAGGTGCTCCAGGCAGCTTTTTTGGGGGGGGGAAATATTTTACAGGGTGAAGAATTGAGAGTACTCTTGGGGTTTACATGAATAGCAATATCACGTACACTTATATACCGCTTTACAGTGCTTTACAGCCCTCTCTAAAAGCATTAAAGGAAGAGGACGAGGAGGCGAAAGAAAGAAAGAAAGAAAGAAAGAAAGAAAGAAAGAAAGAAAGAAAGAAAGAAAGAAAGAAAGAAAGAAAGAAAGAAAGAAAGAGGGAGGGAGGGAGGGAGGAAAAGAAAGAAAGAAAGAAAGAAAGAAAGAAAGAAAGAAAGAAAGAAAGAAAGAAAGAAAGAAAGAAAGAAAGAAAGAAAGAAAGAAAGGAAAAAAATCTGTCAAGTGTTGAACCAGAATCCTTCCTTTACAATGCAACCATAATGGTATAATAGCACTCATCATCCAATTAAGCCAAAAAGGCATTAGAAAGAAACAAAGTAATAAGAGGGTTTTGTTTAAAACAAATGAGTTTATACTGCATGCATGTATGTACGTTTTAATGGTTTTATTTTATTTTCTCTTGGCAACGTTTTGACGAAATCCCATTTGTCATCTTCAGGCTAGGTGTTTACAGCTTTGTGCCTCTAGGAGAAATGTGTGATCACAGCTGTTTCTTCCTTTTAACTGCTAGTGGGGGTTTGAACTGATTGGTTGGGAGCTTGGCTGTGTTCTGATTGGGTGGAGGTGTGTTCTGATTGGTTGGGGGTTTGGCTGTGCTCTGATTGGATGGTGCGGTTTGCTGTGCTCTGATTGGATGGGGGGGGTGTTCTGTTTGGGGGGGGCTTGGTTGTGCTCAGGTTGGTCTGAGATGCAGGGGGATTTGAGTTGGTGAGCTGCATTGCTGTTGTTTGGCTTCGCGTTCGTGGTCGTGCTACATCTTCATGGTGGGTGTCAGTCTGCTGCATGTATGGATTGGAGGGGTGTGAAGAGGCTAATGATGCAGCTGCGGTCTGGCTTCTGGTCCATGGTCGTGCTTCATCATCGGTGTGGGTTTGAGTTTGCTTTCCGCATGGATGTGTGGTGGTGACATGCTGTGTAGCACTCGTGAGTGTGGGTCTTGCATCATTCTTCATGTTAGGGACTCGTTTGTCGATAAGGGTGGGTTTCCAAATGGCTGGTAGGCGGGAGGTATCATGCGGGTGGGGGTCAGAACCCGCCGGGGAGGGATCCAGCCCCTGTGCTAGTTCGCGACACTATTCCATCTTGTCTGAAGGCAGGGGGGGAGGACGTTCCAGGTTTAGAGGGTTACTCAATCTGTACGGTAAGTGGGAGAGGCAGATATGGCGGGGGGGAGGGGCCGTATCGTGTTGAGGGGGCACGCGTTCGATGTTTGAGAGCGATCGCGTGCCCCGGCCCCTCAGTCCCGACCTGCCTCGGTGGCCATGATCCTCAGAGCTTGGACCTTCGGCTGATGTTATGTAATGCTCGGTCCGTGGTTAATAAGGCCCCCCTGATTTGTGATCTTATTCAGGGGGAGTCCGCGGACCTTATGGGTATTACGGAAACCTGGTTGGGCCCAGAGGGGGGGGTCCCCCTTGTCGAGATGTGCCCGCCAGGTTTCCGAGCATTCCATCAGCCGAGGGTCCAAGGTAGGGGTGGGGGGGTGGCGGTTGTCATTAGGGAGGATCTAGAGCCGAGGGAGACCACTGTTCCTCAGATTGCCGGCTGTGAATCCCTCTATGTGCGATGGGGCTATAGGAATCAGTTGGGCTTGGTGATCGCGTACCTGGCTCCTTGCTACGTGACCACAGCCCTGCCTGAGCTGTTGGAGGTACTCGCTGCTGTGGCGGTCGAAACCCCCAGACTTATAGTCATGGGGGATTTTAACCTGCCATCAGTTGGCTTGTCATCGACGGCAGCTCGGGAGTTCCAGGCTTCCATGACGGCCTTGGACCTGATTCGAGTAAATGATGGCCCTACGCACACGGGGGGAGGCACGCTGGATCTGATTTATATCTCTGGGCAGTGGCTTAATGATCTGGTGTTAGATGATTTAGTAACAGAACCAATGTCATGGTCGGATCATTTTCCTTCGCCTAGACTTCCGAACCGCCATTCACCACCGCAGGGAGACGGAACCTATACGGTGGTTCCGCCCCAGGCGCCTGATGGACCCCGAGAGGTTCCTGACGGAGCTTGGGCCATTCCTGAGGAACTGGCCCACGGCACGACTGAGGAACTGGTCACGGCCTGGGAACAGGCGGCGGGCCTTGGACCGTGTCGTGCCTTTGCGCCTCTGACCCGGCGGAGATCTCGTCCGGCCCTTGGTACTCCGAGGGGCTGAGGGAGATGAAACGCCAGAGAAGACGCCTGGAGAGCACCTGGAGGTCCAGTCGCCCGGTTGATCGACACTAGTTAGGTCCTATTCTAGGACCTACCTAGTGGCAATGAGGGAAGCGAGGCGTTTCGCCTCCACCCTCATTGCGCCGGCAGATAACCGCCCGGCCGCCCTGTTTGGGTGACCCGCCTCCTCCATCAGGAGGTGCGGGATGACCCGTTGCAGGGACGAGCCGAGGAGTTTAGCGGTTATCTATACGATAAAATCGCTCAGCTGAGGGACGGTCTGGACCGAAATTGGGATGATCCAAGCGAGGGAGAGGAGGCACGCCTTGTTGAGTCCATTTGGGATGAGTTTGACCCTGTGGCTCCCGAGGACGTCGACAGGTTGTTGGGGAGGCTGCACGGCACGACATGTTTACTGGACCCGTGCCCTTCCTGGCTGGTACTGGCCACTCAGGCGGTGACACGAGGCTGGCTCCAGAGGATTATCAACGCTTCTTTATTGGAAGGGGTTTTCCCTGCCGCCTTGAAAGAGGCGGTGGTGAGACCCCTCCTTAAGAAGCCCTCCCTGGACCCAGCTATTTTGGGTAATTATCGCCCAGTCTCAACCTTCGCTTTGTTGCGAAGGTTGTAGAGAGTGCCGTGGCGACAGCTACCCCAATACCTGGATGAAGATGTCTATCTAGATCCGTTCCAGTCCGGCTTCCGGCGGATACAGCACGGAGACAGCTTTGGTCGCATTGGTGGATGATCCCTGGAGGGCCAGGGACAGGGGTTATTCCTCTGCCCTGGTCCTATTAGACCTCTCGGTGGCGTTCGATACCATCGACCATGGTATCTTGCTGCGCCGGCTGGGGGGATTGGGAGTGGGAGGCACCGTATATCGGTGGCTCCCCCCCGTTCCCTCCGACCGGACGCAGAGGGTGTTGACGGGGGGGCAGAGGTCGACCACGAGGGGCCTAACTTGTGGGGTCCCGCAGGGTCGATTCTCTCGCCCTGTTGTTCAACATCTACATGAAGCCGTTGGGTGAGATCATCAGTGGTTTCGGGTGAGATACCAGCAGTGCGCTGATGATACTCAGCTGTACTTTTCCACCCGGGCCACCCCAATGAAGTTGTTGAAGTGCTGTCCCGGTGTTTGGAAGCCGACGGGTCTGGATGGGGAGAAACAGGCTCAAGCTTAATCCTCCAAGACGGAGTGGCTGTGGATGCCGGCATCCCGATTCAGTCAGCTGCAGCCGCGGCTGGCTGTCGGAGGCGAGTTATTGGCCCCAAAGGATAGGGTGCGCAACTTAGGCGTCCTCCTGGATGATCGGCTGTCGTTTGAAGATCATTTGACGGCCGTCTCCAGGAGGGCCTTCTACCAGGTTCGCCTGGTCCGGCAGTTGCGCCCCTTCCTTGATCGGGATGCCTTATGCACAGTCACTCATGCCCTCGTTACCTCTCGCTTGGATTACTGTAATGCTCTCTACATGGGGCTCCCCTTGAAGTGCACTCGGAGGCTTCAGTTAGTCAGAATGCAGCTGCTGGTGATAGAGGAGCTACCGTAGCTCCCATGTAACACCGCTCCTCGCAGACTGCACTGGCTGCCTGTGGCCTTTCGAGTGCACTTTAAGGTGTTGGTTACAACCTTTAAAGCGCTCCATGGCTTAGGACCTGGGTACTTACGGGACCGCCTGCTGCTACCACATGCCTCCCACCGACCCGTACGCTCCCATAGAGAGGGACTTCTCAGGGTGCCGTCCGCCAAACAATGTCGGCTGGCGGCCCCACGGGAAGGGCCTTCTGTGGGGCTCCCACTCTGGAACGAGCTTCCCCCTGGTTTACGTCAAATACCTGACCTTCGGACATTTCGTCGCGAACTGAAGACCCATCTTTTTATTCGCGCGGGGCTGGCTTAATTGGATTTTAAAAGGGAATTTTACCAATTTTAAATGGGGTTTTAATTGATGATGATTTTTAATATCAGGCTAATTTTGAATAAGTTTTTTAGGGGTATTTAAATTGTGTATATTTGTATTGTTGTTTTTATTTTGCCTGTACACCGCCCTGAGTCCTTCGGGAGAAGGGCGGTATAAAAATCAAATTAAATAAATAAATAAAATAAATAAATCTCGTTTGTTCATGCTGTGTGGGCGTTTTTCTATCTCGATGGCTTCTCTGATTATTCTGTTATTAAAGTGTTCAGTTTTGGCGATAGTTCTTGTATTTTTAAAGTCAATTTTATGTCCTGTGGCTTTAAGGTGTTGGACCAGGGAAGAAGTTGATTCCTCTTTTTTGAATGAGTTTTTATGTTCTTCAATGCGTGCACTTATTCTTCTATTGGTTTGTCCGATGTATGTGGTGCTGCAGGCGGTGCATGGGATTTCATATACTCCTTGATTTTCTAACTCAATTTTGTCTTTGGGGTTTCTTAGGATGGTGGATATTTTTCGGTTTATGCAGAATGCTGTCTTGATGTTGTGTTTGTGGAGGATCTTGCTGATTCTATCTGTGGTACCTTTTATATATGGGAGGAGGGCTTTGCCGTTTTCTTGTTCTCTGTCTTGGACTTTAACAACAGAATAATCAGAGAAGCCATCGAGATAGAAAAACACCCACACAGCATGAATAAATGAGATGATACCTCCCGCCTACCAGCCATTTGGAAACCCACCCTTATCGACAAACGAGTCCCTAACATGAAGAATGACGCAAGACCCACATTCACAAGTGCCACACAGCATGTCACCACCACACATCCACGCAGAAAGCAAACTCAAACCCACACCGATGATAAAGCATGACCACGGACCAGAAGCCAGACCGCAGCTGCATCATTAGCCATTTCACACCCCTCCAATCCATACATGCAGCAGACTGACACCCACCATGAAGATGTAGCATGACCATGAACGCGAAGCCAAACAACAGCAATGCAGCTCACCAACTCAAATCCCCCTGCATCTCAGACCAACCTGAGCACAACCAAGCCCCCCCAAACAGAATACACCCCCAGCCAATCAGAGCACAGCCAACCCCACCATCCAATCAGAGCACAGCCAAACCCCCACCCAATCAGAACACACCTCCACCCAATCAGAACACAGCCAAACTCCCAACCAATCATTTCAAACCCCCACTAGCAGTTAAGGAAGAAACAGCTGTGATCACACATTTCTCCTAGAAGCACGAAGCTGTAAACACCTAGCCTGAAGATGCCGAATGGGACTTCGTCGAAACATCGCCAAGACACTTCCAATTTTACGCGGGAGAAAACCCAAATAACCAAAGACTTACATACAAACACAGGCAAAAACCTCAGAATATATATATGTGTGTGTGTGTGTGTGTGTGTGTGTGTGTGTGTGTGTAGGTCTTTGGTTATTCGGGTTTTCTCCCGCGTAAAATTGGAAGTGTCTTGGCGACGTTTTGACGAAGTCTCATTCGTCATCTTCAGGCTTCAGCTTCGTGCTTCTGGGAGCAATGCATGATGAAGATGACGAATGAGACTTCGTCGAAACGTCGGCAAGACACTTTCAATTTTACGCGGGAGAAAACCCGAATAACCAAAGACCTACATACAAACACCCGCGAAAACCTCAGAAAACAAATATATATTTATATATATATATATATATATATATATATATATATGTATGTATGTATGTATGTATGTATGTATGTATGTTTTCTGAGGTTTTCACGGGTGTTTGTATGTAGGTCTTTGGTTATTCGGGTTTTCTCCCTCGTAAAATTGGAAGTGTCTTGGCAACGTTTCGACAAAGTCTCATTCGTCATCTTCAGGCTTCAGCTTGAAGATGATGAAAAGAAAGAAAAGGAAGAAACAGCTGCGATCACACATTGCTCCCAGGAGCACAAAGATGAAGCCTGAAGATGACGAATGAGACTTCGTCAAACGTCGGCAAGACACTTTCAATTTTACGCTGGAGAAAACCGAATAACCAAGACCTACATACAAACACCGAAAACCTCAGAAAACAAATATATATTTATATATATATATATATATATATATATATATATATGTATGTATGTATGTATGTATGTATGTATGTATGTATGTTTTCTGAGGTTTTCACGGGTGTTTGTATGTAGGTCTTTGGTTATTCGGGTTTTCTCCCGTGTAAAATTGGAAGTGTCTTGGCAACGTTTCGACAAAGTCTCATTCGTCATCTTCAGGCTTCAGCTTGAAGATGATGAAAAGAAAAGAAAAAGGAAGAAACAGCTGCGATCACACATTGCTCCCAGGAGCACAAAGATGAAGCCTGAAGATGACGAATGAGACTTCGTCGAAATGTCGCCAAGACACTTCCAATTTTACGCGGGAGAAAACCTGAATAACCAAGACCTACATATATATATATATATATATATATATATATATATATATATATATATATATATATATATATATATATATATATATATATATATATATTTATTTATTTTCATTTAAGGTGTGAGTGTGTGTATTTATTTCTCTATGTGTATGTGTGTGTGTGCACATTTGCATGAACCTCTACATATCAAAGTAGATATGTTCAGAAGAAAAAAAACCATTGATCATTGCTCTTCAGAAGCATAAAGTGACAGGGCACCGTGGCAGGGAAAATGCCTAATGGAATGCATGATAACCTGCAGTCCAGGTTGAATGCCTTACAAACTGTTATCAAAGATTCTGACATTCTTAAGACAAGATTTTCTTAAGTCAGCGTAGGGGTCAAGCTGACACGAGCACAATACAGGAGCAGCTTAAACAGCCAGGGCACTGATAGATGGTCACTGCAAGATTACCACTGAGGGAATCTGTCCACCCCTGATCTATTTCAGAGTTGCCTGCAGTGACTGATAGTATTCTCAAGGGCCTGAGACAGGACATATTCTCAGCAATAACTGGAGATATCCGAGAATGAAATAGGTATTTTCTGAATGCAAAGTGTTTTATGAGCTCCTGAGCTATGGTTTTTTCCTCATCTGGAATAGGTTTACTTCCATATTTGAGAAAGATACTTGAGGATGTCCAACCTGCTATCTGCTCTGCTTTTCGAGTTGTTATTAGAACCAGCACCTTGGAAGACTTTTCAACTTTACCTCCCTATAAATTGAGGCACACAGATAGTCCTCGACTTACAACCACAATAGTGCCCAAAATTCATGTTGCTAAGTGAGACATTGGTTAAGTGAGTTTTGCCCCCTTTTTATGCCTTTTTTTTTTTTGCTACATTTGTTAAGTGAGTCACCACAATTGTTTAATTAATAACATGATTGTTAGGTGAATCTAGCTTCCCCATTGACTTTGCTTGTCAGAAGGATTGCAAAAGGTGATCACACGATCCCAGGACACTGCAACCATCATAAATGTGACTCAGTTGCCAAGCAGCCACATTTTGATCACGTGACCATGGAGATGCTGCAACGGTCATCTGAAAAACGGCCAAGTCACTTTTTTCAGTGCCTTTGCAACTTTGAACTGTCACTAATGAACTGTTGTAAGTCAAGAACTACCTGTAGCTTCTTTGTCAGGTCCAGCTTATAGGGGCGATAGTAACTGAACTGAAATGGCATGTGCATCAGAGGTGAAATCCAGCAGGTTCTGACAGGTTCTGGAGAACGGATAGCGGAAATTTTGAGTAGTATGGAGAACCAGCAAATGCCACCTCTGACTGGCCCCAGAGTGGGGTGGGAATGGGGATTTTGCAGTATCCTTCCCCTGGAGTGGGGTGGGAATGGGGATTTTGCAGTATCCTTCCCCTGCCACGCCCACCAAGCCATACCCACCAAGCCACACCACACCACGCCCACCAAGCCACACCACACCAAGCCTACCAAGCCACACCCACAGAGCCGGTAGTAAAAAAAAAATTGAATTTCACCACTGATGTGCATGATCATGGAAAAGAGTGGAATACCTGTTTTTATGTACTATGTACATTTAGGGCGCAGTCCTACATTTCCAGGAGAAGCCCGGGTTGATTCATGCTTCTTTTCAGCTTTTCAGTTATTTTTTTCTTTGTGCACGTTTCAGGGAATTTGGGAATAGGAATCATTCCCACAATATTCATCTTGATTTTAGTTCTTTTTCTGTAAGTTGCAATTTTCGTATTTGTTGTTCTTGATCTAGGCTCAGGATGGCCTGAGGACTATTAAGTAATTGAGAACTTTCCTCTCACATCTGTGCAATGACAGATATGAAAACAAATATCATCAGATGTTAATATTGAGCCCTATGGACCTAAGTTCAAGTGGTGGTAGCCACCAAATATCTCTAAGATAGACGTTGACTTGGTCTTTCAAATAGCTTTGTACCCTGAGAATGTTTGATCTATGATTATTATAAGGAATTGTTATTTTCAAAATAATTCCCTTGTTCCTCTAAAGATTTGCATTTTATTGCTTTTCACATTATCATCACTATGAAGGTAGATCAGGAGTGTCAAACTCGTGGCTCGTGGGACGGATGTGTCATGTGCTGGCCATCCCCACTCCGCTTTTAGCAAAGGGGGAAAAGTCGTGATATGTCACATGACAACAAGTAACGACACAAGTTTGACACCCCTGGGCTAGATCAACATATAATTTTCAACCTATAAGCTAAAGAAAGTTATTCCTTTAAATGGAACAGATGTGGTTCCTATGAAACAAAACAATACCTGCTTTCTCTTACAACATTTACTTTCTGTCAAGGGCTTAAGAAGTTATTTAGAAATGCAATTAAACCAAGATAAAATCTGCCCACCTTCTCTAAAGAAGCCAGAACATCTCTTGGACACTTCTTGTGCTCGTATTAATCTCTTTGCCAAAGCCATCTTATTTTTCCAATACAGAATGCTGATGTTTTACAGATGTGTTAGATTATAACTCCTACTAACTCTAGTAATCACACTGGAGATGTGTGCAGTAAGTGAGAGCTGTAGTCCAGCACATCTGGAGGTATCCAGTTGGAGAAAGCCATCGAATGTAATTACTTCCTCCTCCTTTCTTATTCTTACCATTTCCCTGGAGTGTTACCTTGGAGAAAACCTTTATGTCCTTGCGCCAGCTGTTGTTCCAATCTGTTGGTTTGGAACATGCAGAAACAGCATCATCAATGTCAGCCTTAAAAATAATTAGGCTAGCATGTGGATTGACAACCTTATTTGTGTGCAAGCCTCAGCCCTGTTCAAATTCAGTGAAATGGTCATTATCAAAACCTAGTCAATGGCAAACTTCATATTCCATTATAGCAAAGAACCATTGAAAATTTGTTTGTTTTTTAAGCTATTGAAAATTCTGGGAAAATAGGTTTGTGAGCCAGGAATCTGAATGATTCATTTCATAGTTTAGCAATCTAAGCTAAAGAGGAGATAATTGTAAAACAACATCATTACAAAGATTGCTACTCAAACTACTATAATTCCACAAGATCCCTGGAGCATAAGACACCCTCCCCAAATAAAACTAATCTATTAATTTAATAGCAACAATTACCTATCAATAAACCAATTGGCCAGCGTTCTAGAATGTAGCTAATTGAAATATATGCCCCACAAATGCTGCCTAAAAATGAGAGTTGTCCTCACTTTTCCCCAACAACAGAAGCATTTAGCTTATGACCTTTTAAGAAAAAAAGAAGCTGCCAAGTGGACAAATCCAATGGTTTACATCAGGGGTCTCCAAACTTGGCAACTTTAAGACTTGTGGACTTCAAGTCCCAGAATTCTGGGACTTGAAGTCCACAAGTCTTAAAGTTGCTAAGTTTGGAGACCCCTGATTTATATGATCCAGGATCCTGCTTTCTAAAGTGAATAGCTCAAATGGAGGATTTGGAGAGCACTAGCTGTTTCCTACAATTGCTATTTAGTGATAGCCTATCCCTGAATCTGAATGATGCACTGTCGGTATAATTATACTTCATGAAAAATGCATCACTTAATTTCTCCATCACTGAAGAATGACTTAACCCAAATCTAAATGCAATAGTGCTCAGGCCAGTTCACATTCAATTAAATTTTTAAAAATCAAATATAAAAATAACGATCTATTGAATAATTGAGCAATAAAAGGCAAAGAAAAAGTGAAGACACAAAGCAAGGAAGAGTGAAGGTGCATTTCAAAATGTTACCAATATAGCACAACTTCAATCTCAGCTAGAAGAAAAGCAGGCTGGCTTTGCTGAGAGGAGAAGGAAGGATGGATGGATAGAAGGAAGGAAGGAAGGAAGGAAGGAAGGAAGGAAGGAAGGAAGGAAGGAAGGAAGGAAGGAAGGAAGGAAGGAAGGAATCGAGTTAACAGGTCTGTAAATAAAGACAATATGTTGGCTGGGGAATTCTGGAAGTTAAAGTCCATGAGACTTGAAACTGCCAAGATAAAAACTAACACAAACTAATAGAAAGTAAAAATAAAAACTAAAGAAAGAAATCAGAGAAAAAGCAAAAGATACAAGAAAGTTTAAAGGAGTGCCTTCCGATAGTCTTCACTACAGTTATCAGTACCAATATATTTTAACTTCTGTTTCTAAAATGATATCCTACCATTCTTTTTATAATCTATCCTGTCTAAAAAAAATACCTAGCCAGACACTTGATGATGAGATTTTATTCCTTAGAAAGAAGATACATATCAGAATAAAATAATTAATATACTAATAATAAAAAGGTTAGAAATCATTCTAAAATAAATAAATAAATAGCACCACTAATACAATTCCCGAAGGCTGGCTGGAAGAGCTATGTTTCCACCTGCTTCAAGAAGACCATAAAGGTGGGAGCCAGCCACATTTCAGGGGATGAGCCATTTTCAGAAGTGGGGAGCTGCTATAGAGAACTTTGCCATTGCCTCATACATCACTGTACTTCCAGGTAGATAAGAACACTTAGCAAGTATTCCCTAGTTATATTACACAGAACCGACAGAAGCTGTTAGGGAAAGATACCAGGCTTATAGGTGGAAACCACGACCTTGAACTGCACTCAGAAACTTACTGGCATAATAGTTTAATTTTAAATTGGGGTTTTTATTGTTCTGGGTTTTTTAAAAAAATTTAAACTTTTAAATTTAAACTTTTAATTATCAGCCTTTTTGTAATCTGCTAGGTTTTAATTGTTGGTTTTAATAGTTTGTGTATTGTGTTTTATCTTTGGCTGTACACCGCCCTGAGTCCTTTGGGAGAAGGGCGGTATAAAAATTTAATAAATAAATAAATAAATAAATAAATAACAGAAATTCACATAGCTGAAATGTGATGTGAAAGTGCCAAAACTGAGCACTGAGTACCTGTGTCGCTTGTAGGAGATGACCAGACTGAGCCTGAGAGTGAGGTCAAACGTATCATCAGTTTGGAGTCGCTGCACCCTTCTAAGAGACCTAAGTCGATCCCCCCTTGAGGTTCATTGACTCTTATCTGGCACCAATTTGCCTTGACTGTTAATAGATTAGATTCTTGTGTGTAGGTAGCATGGAAGAAACTTGTTGTGCTTTTGAACCCTATCATTGCTCCTGATTTTTTTGCACCTGACTCCTCTAAATTCTAGACTATTCATGTTTCAAATAGTCTCCAAGGGTATATAGAACGATTTTTCAAATAGTCTCCAAAGGTATGTAGAACAATCATTCTACACTAATGGTACATTAGAACATGTCATTCTAGTAAGGCCACAATTGATGCATCAGCCAAAGCTATGCAAAGCCTTCCTGGCCCCACACTCTACTCCCCACACTTCAGGAAGGGGCTGTGAGACCTGGAGGATGCCCAGATAGTGACCCTGCTTTTTCTGGCACAGCACAACCCCATCACCAAAGATGGTATGATCTTAAAAGCAGTCATCCTCTGAATCAACATTCGCTCCATCTTGTTTGGGCAGAGTATGAATCTGGGGTTGTTGTTTTTCCCGTACAGACTTAGACAGCTTCCAGATCATGACATCTACCGCATTCTCCCAATGAGTCCAGAGTAGACATCTATAGCTGAATATTATCAGCAGGCCAAACTGGCAGATGACCTCTCCTTGTGGTTTCATGTGGATATTGAATGACATAAAAGAGTGAACTCTAAAATACTGCATAATGAAGTACTTCAGTGTCCAACGTCTCCAACAACAATTCACCTTTGGAGCTACTTGCTCAAGGAGAAGTGGAACTAACAAAATCCTAACTCCCAAAACTTGTAGCCTGGTAACCTTGCAACCAGAGCCTGACTATCTTCTCAATTACCTTCCCCAAAAAGAGATTAAAGAGACTTGAATGTTCCATATAAACCATGCATGTGGCAGGACAATTATCAGAGTTTTCCAAAAAAATATGTTTCTTTATGTAGAAAGTTAGCACTCACCCCTCTCCTAGAAAAATGAAATATTTTGGAAAATATTGAATAGGGCAGAGTATTTTGTTTCCCTGGATGGGAAATGGAGAAACATGTTTTAAGGATAAAACAGTTCCCTGTAGCTTCCTGCCTCCCCCCCCCACCTTTGTCAATGGGCCATTAAGGCCTCAGCCAAGCTCACTCATTCCCCCCACCTTTGTCAATGGACCATCATCTGCAACACAATAGGACCCATCTAGCAACAGAAACTCACCACATGGCAAGGCTCAAGCAAGCTTGAGAGACAACCTACAAAGTTAGCTAAGACCCCTAGACCACCTGGGAGTTTGACAACCAATCAGGGTACATTTCTTATACAGGAACAGGAAACACCAAGGTGGGGCCCCACAGAGAGAATAAACTCAGGCACTCATCATCTTGTTCTCCCCTTCTGCCCTTCTCTTCTTCCGTTCTCCTCTTCTTCTCCTTTCTTTCCTGGTTCTTCACCTAACACCTTGAAACATGTGATCACCTTTTCTGTTCAGGAACTCAAGCCATGTGATTCCTGTCCACCATTAAACCATCTTTCCAAGCAGTCTCCATGTTTCCAGTGTCTTTTTCCCCACTTGGAACTGAACCCAGATGGACATTTCTTCCAACATTTACATGTAACATGCAAGAGATAGCACTGGCCTCCTCTCTTTTTGTATATGTCTATATGAAAGATGGGGATCTTTGGGGAGAAATCCGTGAAATTCATCAGAAAACTCACCCAAGACCACCTGTTTTCATTAGCTATAGCTATTCCCATTTCACAGGCACATTCACTGAAGCAGACAAATGAAACAGCCTGATGAGACCAGGGTACCACTTAACTGATTTGAAAGGAGACTCTTAGAGAGCGTTTCCCCCGTTATCCTTTTTCAAGTCATCCTAATCATTTCCTGCTCGATTCAGTCAGGAAATGCAATGTAGGAATAAAAATAAATGTATTCTGGCAGCTGCCTCAGCTGCCACTGTGGTGCCTTGTGATGCATAATTAGAAAACAAATGGCAGATTAGCTTAATAATATTCATTAGTATCTAATGAAACTGAGAGCGTTTCCTGTTCAAAGCATGTTGAGCTGTTAGTTGAATTTGAGTAAATTCTGTTTTTCTCCCCTTCAGCAAATTGGTGATGGGGGAGGGGGGAGGGAGGGGGTTGCAAGCTATTAACCCTTTCCCTAAAGGCTGTTTTCACACATAAGCTTATAGTATATGCTTGTCTAACTGCTACATCGGGAGAGTTTATGTATCCAAAAAATAATACTTCCTTTCAGGCACTGTTGTTCTTTTGTGTACACATGCATACTCTCTCTCACACACATATACAGAGACACCCCTTCATCATCATCTCCCACTTCTCTTCTCCTAAGCCAGAGAATAATATTATGCAGAAATTATAGCTGTCTTGCTGTATTGCTGTAGGACTGACCTCCCTTGACAGTTCTTAAATTATTCAGCTATCAAGGGCCTGCTAAACATTAAATTAAGCATCCTTTCTCCCCTGTCCTAAACCATTAAGTTATGCAAATGCACAGATAATGGGGCATATGACAGCTGGAGGCATTAATCAAGCCGCTCTGTCTCGGGGCTGTTGTTATGTAGAAACTGCATCTGCCAACAGACAGTACAGAGACAATTAGATCTTACTCAAGGGGATGAAAAGGAGCTACCTAGCACTCTACATTCATGTTAGGTTGTCGACCTGGGATTGAATAAGACACTTGGGAAATCTCTCTCTCTCTCTCTCTCTCTCTCTCTCTCCCCCTCTCTCTCTCTCTCATTGTGGCTAGTTTTTATTCTTCCTGCCATCATTTTTTTTTCTTTCCTTTTTCTCTCTGCCTTAATACCTGCTTTCTCCATCAAAATGAAAAATTGCCTATAATTGTTAGCATTTGCAGACAAAAACTAGCCATAAGTTCCACCTGCTGTTTACAACACAGGGCTGGGGAAGGGTTAGGCATGACTTGTGGTTTATTGGGCTTCCTTAGGGAATTTTGTTTACTTGCTTTTGTATTTAACAGAGTCCCAGGGCCAAGGAGGGGAGGAAAAAGGTAAATAAAATCCTGTCCCCTGTTGGTTCTCTCAACACATGATGTTGCCTTTAAAATAACAACACCATAAACATCTTGCCTGCTTCTTCATAGTATTAAGCCACCAGTTTCCTATTTTTTTAATGTTTCTTCATATTTATATTCCCTAGAATAAAAGCTAATTATGAAACATGCACATACATGCACATATTATTTATACATCATACTTTGAGATATATGCTTTATGCCAACTGAAAGAAAGGAGTAAGCAAAAAAGCAAAAAATGAAGAGGCAAACATCAGCTGAATGTAATTTACACCTACATTAATCACTATTTCTCTTTAGCTTTCTATTGTCAAAAATCATCTGTGCTTACACTGGATCCCTAAACTGATTTTTATATTGCAGGGGTGTCAAACTGGTGGCCCACAAGCCAGATGTGTCACATTCAGGCCACACCCACCCCACAAAGGCAAAAAATGTCACGATACATCACATGACACAATCAAGTTTGACGCCCGTGTTATATTGCCTTTGCTTGTTAAACTTCTTACTCTTTATTAGGATCTCATCAAGTACCTTCAGTCCTCATTTTCCCAGTCTTCCCCTCAACCCATTACTTCATACTTTCTCTATTGGTTTTCTGAGTTGATCCTTATTCATTAATTTTATATGACCAAAACTCAACTTTCCAATAGAGATGAGCTTCCAGGTTAATAGACCATGATCTAATTATTTGGTAGCCTGTTTAAAAATAAAGGCATATATACATCTAAGGTTAAGACCACTCTCAGTAGGAAAGATGTTTCTGCCTTATATTGGGAAAGTTACAGTCCAAATTGGAAAATTATCAGAGAAACACAATTTTAAAAGTATCTACAAAACAATTGTAGATACCTTAGGTGTTTTTCAATCACCTAAGCATGGTAGAAATCCACTATCACCATCAAGGGTTTACTGCATGTTTTGCAGCTACAGACAGATATATATTGGAACTACAAAACAGAGAATTAACACTTGAGTAAAATAACATAAAAAGTTATTGTTGACTAAGATAACTTAGAAAATCAGTGCAGCTGAACATGCACTGCTACATAATAGCACAGGATTCAATTTAAAACCACACAAGTACTTGCAATAATGCAAAATATCATGTATAACTGCCTAGAGAAGGTATTGAGATCTATTAACATCCCAACAACTTTAAGAATAAGGAAGAGAGTCTAAAATTTAACAAAGCCTGATTTTACATCACACCAAAACAAAATAGCTCTTAATTAACCAACATCAGGTAAAATCTACAAGTCTTACCTGAAATCAGCTGTGAGTTTCAAAGACAGTCCAGTCAAAAATTAGCTCCTTTGGAATCTCTACAAATTAAATCAATTACACCTGGATGAAGAATCAATCAGAAATTTGCTTTTCGGAATTCCGCTGACATGGTCCCATTGCAGATTAGTTTGGAATTTTTTACTGTGTTTTGAACCAAAGATGTTCCACACATAATCAGTTGTTACATCCATTTCTGCCTCTGAGGAAAACATGTGTGTGAATGGGAAGCAAAGTATTAGTCAGTTATGGAAAATTTTGGCTGTATGCAATCAATGCATACAAAGCTTTGTCCCAAGCATTCTATGTAATGTAGGATTTCAGATTCAGAGATTATTTTGCAAGTCAGTATGCTAGAAGCCCAATTCTACCAGCCAGGAAGTATAGTACATAGCATGTACTGATGTACATTTTGTTTTCTGCAAATAAAGGAATATGGAATATGGTGACAAAAGAAAATCTCATTTTACAGAAGGTGTGAGAATCAATGCATGTCCCATAAATGGCGACCCCCAGGGGTAGGGCCTTCTCTGTGGGGGCTCCTGCCCTCTGGAACGAGCTGCCCCCCGGGGCTTCGCCAACTCCCCAACCTTCGGACCTTCCGCCGTGAGCTGAAGACTCTTTTATTCCATCGAGCTGGGCTAGCCTGATTAAGTAATTTTAAATGGGGTTTTAGTTTTTTGTATTATTTAGTTTTTTAATATTTTTGGCCACTATTTATATAATTTTTTAGTCTGTTTTTAATGTGTATTTATTGTATCTTTTAAATTGGCTGTTAACAGCCCTGAGTCCTTCGGGAGAAAGGCGGTATACAAATGCAATTAATAAATAAATAAATAAAATAAATAAATAAATAATAATAGCTCTTTCTCAGAACTTAAAGGATATGAGTGGTGAGCTGAACTCCCATGAGCCCGCTTTATGAGAGAAGGTAGATATAATGCTGAAAAGTTTTCAATGTCTCCTAAGATCTCACAGAGCAGATCTCACAGAACAGAAGCAATTCCATAGTACATTGAGTCAGAGGAATGCTTATGATTAAGGTATAATCCAGGGCTGTCAAAGTCGCATCCCACACGATGGCCATACCCATGCCCGGTTTAGCAAAGGGGAAAAAACCACCGTGACAACACCGGTGTGACACGAGTTTGACACCCCTGGTATAATTTGTGTAACAGTGATTATTGATGATGATTATTATTATTAAGACAAGAGTGATGAGTTTCTTTCAGCTTTAGTTACATTGAAAGAAACTATTGATAAATAGCTCATCTCAATGATTTCTATGTCTTCTACTTTCGTTCTTAATTGTAAATATCTCCAAATTTATGATCCTCTGATACTTCAATTTTTTTATGAATTTTACAAACATACACCTTAGTATACAGACAAACAGCATAACATTCAGTACATAATTTTGTTAACTTGTTAATTTGGTTTATGGGATTTGCAAAAGTAAAATGGAGTTGACTTATCCATTAGCACCACTGTTTGACAACAATCAGATCTTGCTTGGAGACCATAAATTATGATAGTATACAGGGAACATATAAGACATCATGACTGCGATGTTGGAGTCACCAAGCTTGAGAGTTCTGTGCAAAGTTATATAAATATTATTCCAATTCAACAAACATCACTTCTGGGATTATTGCCCATTTTAAAACATGTATTATAAGACTTCGGCTTTGTTCATAAAGTCTGTGCTACTCAGCAAAAGTATCTAAAAATTATTTGTCAGCATCTATATTTTCTGGTATAGGTAGCAATAACATACTCTCTTTTTTTTTTAATGCCAGAAGGGACCTGTGGATACACGTCGTCCTGTTTCCTCCAGGGAACAATATTTGCTTCATTTACTTCTGTAGAAAAAGTTGCTTTTTTTTTTCTTCTGAAAAACCCCACCGATAGGAAGTTATATCATGCATGCAAGCAACTATAAGTAAAACCTGCTTGGCGAATCAATAGCCTGGACAGGCACTGTGCTCAGTTCATTGAAAAAGCAATGCTTCAAATCCTAGCAATCTGTTGATATCTTCCATCTGATTTCCTTGCGCACAGAAGTGGACCAGGGGGAATGAGAACATGGAAAAAATATTTTAGTTGCATTACATCAATGAGACTAAACCTACAATTGTACAATAAAATATGAGTTTTGGAAAAATAACATTCTGCCACAAGTGCCCCATTAAAAGGTTGGGTTCTCTAGAGATATAAAAAAAAAAGACTTTTACCACAGTGATAAAAGTACATTTTGATCTGAAAATAGAAGAAGCATATTTTTCGGAATAGCTAATTCCTTTCCAGTATTTAACTATAAGTGGAAGCTATGTAACCTAACTTAGCTTCAAACCATTCTGTTCTTTTAAAAAGCTTGTGGTGTGGTGCACTCATGTCTTAACATTCCTTTAAATCAATCAATTCAATCTGGGCACCAGCTACACAGTTTTGTGAAGTTTGGCCTGAGATACATTGCTACCTGAGACAAAGTCCAAAATGGTTTCCCTCTCCATGACATTTACAGACATCTACTGGACTGACAATTGAGTCTTAAAATTCTGGGAATTGAATAATGTGCCCACTGCATCCAGAAATAAGTTGAATCATAGAAGAAAGTATGAAACAGTCCTTCTGGAGCTGCCAGTTCTACACTGCTGCATTTTTGCTATTATCTTCTTCCCCTGTAGCAGCTGTTGCCAGAAGTGTCTGGTTTACTTTGCCTAAAAGTATTTTTTTTTGTTTTATTTATTTATTTTGTCAAGCATGTATTAGATAACAGATATAGATATAAACATGGTTATTAATACATGAAATGGTTACAAATAAAAGGGGGACATTAGGAAGGGGCGGTAGGCACGTTGGTGCACTTATGCACGCCCCTTACAGACCTCTTAGGAATGGGGTGAGGTCAACAGTAGATAGTCTAAGGTTAAAGTTTTGGGGGTTTGGGGAAGAAACCACAGAGTCAGGTAGTGCATTCCCAGCATTGACCACTCTGTTGCTGAAGTCGTATTTCCTGCAATCAAGTTTGGTGCGGTTTATCTTAAGTTGTGTGCTCTTGTATTGTTGTGGTTGAAGCTGAAGTAGTCATTGACAGGTAGGATATTGTAGTGAATAATTTTACGTACTACGCTCTGAATTCATCTCCTCAAAAATGGGACCTGTCCTTCCACAAAGACTTTGTTTTGCCTGAAGTCAATCACAGGCAAAGCAATGTGCAGCTGAGTCATTTCAGATGACAATCACTGTACCATTGCTCTAGCCCAGTGATGGTAAACCTTTTTGGCGTTGGGTGCCAAAAGTCCGAGCGCGCAAGTGAATCCATGCTGCCGCCCAAAAACGCTTTCCTCCCTGGAAATGCACATTGCAGAGCTGCGTGCCCTCCTCCTCCTTCTCTACAGACTCACTTTTTCTTCCCTCCAGACTAGATTTGCCGCCTGAAATGCAATGCACTTTTTTGGCCTCCACACGTCCCGTTTTTGGATTTGGGGAGGGGATCACAGTGCTGCCACCTGAAAACGCTTGCCGAGATCATGGCACCTGTATTTTTGGGTGACAGCGCTTTACCTTATGCCCCCTGCACAGTGCCCGCTTCGCCAACCGGGTCCCGACTTCCATGCTTCCCCAGGCTGCTTCCAGAATCAGGTTCCAACCAAGGCAGCAAAGGCTCAGGGGGCTTGCTGGGAAGCCTGGCACCCAGAGGGGAGGAGCCCAAGCAAGGTTTCGGAGCTGCATCAAAACGAGCAACCAAAGTCCATCTCTGCTGGTGCACCTGCCTCTTCCCCCCTCCTTCTCAGAAGAAGAGCCGCTTGCCAGCCCTGGGCAACCAAGGGAAGCGCTGGGTGGTTATTTTGAAAGGGGTGGCAGCAGTTTATGCAAGCCGCAGGATACATGCTGAGCCTCCTCGACTGGGGTACCTACCTGGGAATTGCTGCCCGGCCTGGCCCAGTGGTTTTCCAAACAGTACCAAACAGTGCACTGCTGAAAGGGGAAGGGGAAGGGGAAGGGGAGAGGAGGAGGAGCCGGCAGATAAAAGCTGCAAAGCTCTGTCGTAGTTCTTTTGGGTGAGCCGTCCCCACGTGGCTCTCAGGTCCCTGCCCAAACTGGCCTGGAAGCGGCACGTCACTTTGCACCCGCAGGTTGTCTGGAGAAGGGGCAGGCAGAGCACCCAGCTGCCTTGTCTTATACCTCCTGCACAGTGCCTGAAACCATGATACTCTTGCTTTGCCTCTCCATACCCCGTTTTTGGAATTGGGGAGGCAGTGGAGATCTCCAGGCAGTGGAGATCACGACAACAGTGTTTTCAGGTGGCAGCAGGCGTGGTGGAGGTTGGGCGACAGGCCAAATGTAGGTGGCACAGCACCCCCACCTTATCCCTGCTGGTGCACCACCAGCTGAGCCAGGCTCTCTGGCCATAGGCTGGGGAAGGAGTTGCGGGCTGGGCAGCTGCCCGCCCTGCCAGAAAATGCTGTCTTATGTGCCTGAGCCAGCCAGTCGCTCTTCCCTCCCCCCCCCCCCCGCAGCTGTCGCTGCTGCTGCTCTTCCGGGGCAGTGCAGCTGCACAGGAGGAATGCAGCCCGGGCGACCCACATGGCTGGTGGAGTGAGCCAAGAGGGGCGTCTCAGCCCCGCTTGGACAGCGGCCATGTGGTCATCTGCTCAGGCAGACCACTAACACCCCACCCTCACTGGCTGCTGGTCTACCAGTGCTCCAGACTACCTGGGAATGGACAAGAAGCCCACACGAGCAGAGAGGGAGGGAAGCCCTGGCTTATCTTGCTCTGCTCCCTTAGGAAGTGACCACTGGGATCCCCTCTCTGCATCTTTTGGCTGGTCTTCACGCCAGACCAGCTGGCTGGTGCGCATATGCACTCTGGAAAAAGGAAGATCATCTTCCTATAGCACACATGTGCAATGGGCGACTGCTTTTCCTGTTTCCGGCACGCCCATGCACATGAAAACCAGGTGGCCAGCGCACCAGAACCCGGAAGAACAACGGGTGATGGCTCCGCATGCCCAGAGAAATGGCTTTGCGTGCCACTTCCGGCACACGTGCCATAGGTTCGCCATCACAGCTCTAGCCTAAGTATCTTGAGCAAAGCTGATCGTGTTGCAAATCTGTTTGTTGCATTCTGTCAAAAGCAATTAAACTTGGATCTTTTGGAAGTTTTAAAGTACCTCCCAGGCAAGATAACTTTTGCAAGAGGAAACAAGACTACATCTCAGGATATAATTTGGGAATACTTCATTGCTTGGAAAAGCTAGTAAGTTTGAGCTTTTGGTCTTTTCAGTTCCATGACTGCATTTTCAAAGATATCCCTGTGTCAGCTGGATATAACATTTCCCAGTCATTGCATATACAGTACATGCATACATACATAGATACATGAGCCATGATGGCACAGTGGTTAGAATGCAGTATTGCAGGCTCTGCTCACATTGCCAGGAGTTCAATTCCTCAACCCTGACTAGCTCAAGGTTGACTCATCCTTCCATCCTTCCGAGGTCAGTAAAATGAGGACTCAGATTGTTGGGGGCAATTTGCTGATTCTGTAAACTGCTTAGAGAGGACTGTAAAGCACTGTGAAGGGGAATATAAGTGCTATTTGTTAGTGCTATTGCTACATATAGAATCAATTGCAGACACAGATACAAATTGCAACCAGACGAAGATCTCTGCTTAAGATCTCCTAGCTCTTCACACAAATGGATCATTCTCTTCCTAATATAAACATAGCAGGCAACTATGAATTCAAACATTGAATTGACCTAAAATAGCACAAAATATTATAAAAGTCATTAACAAGCTTCAGATCAGAATTCTGGCTCATTCAAGCCAAATGATTGGAGCTACCTGGAGCTTCTGGAACTTGGCAGCATACAAAGAAAATAAGTAACTAGAGAACTATGGCCCATTATCCAAACAAACCATGACTATAAACTAAATTTAAGTATACTTTTACAATGCCATCCACCCTGCCATTTTGTCACTGAATTCCCGAACTCTTTCTTTAAATGAAGTGGTAATTTCAGAAAATTATTGTGTTATGAACTCGAGCATGGAAAATGTTACTTTTGCACTGTGAGATGATAAGTATCTCTAAAGTTTCCCAATTCTATCAGTAATTACCGTTCTCTTATTGGTCTTGAAGGAAAACATATGTTTTTGCCAGTTGTCTTTCCCATCGTCAGCTTACAGTTGCCATAACTCTTGGAAATATATTATGCAGTTGCTTATTATGTTTTATGACTTCCTTAATTTATTCATCCCACAGCATTACAAATCTCTGTCTGTTTAATATCTTTCTTATGAATATGTTGGTTCTGCCCATCTGCTGTTCTTCTACTGCTCCGACGTGTTTTTGTAGATGTGCTAGACTGCTTTGCTTAAGCATAAACCTAAATGAAGACAATCATTTTGAAGCCAATAAAACCAATAGGAATTAGAAATTGCTCCCAAATATAGTTAACATTGGTATGCCATCCCCACAGTGGAAGTGATCAAGAATAAGATCAAATTGCTTTTCTTAAATGTCTTATTTAAGCATGGTAGGATCATTATAAATGTATGCTTACAATATTATGTTTAAGCTGTTAATTATTCAAATCTCCTGAAGGCATAAAACATTAGGCTTTGGGCCTGTTGATGTGAATTGTAACATTTTTAACTGCTGCAGGCCCGTATCACATTCCACAGCTTTCAGAAGCTGGAATTGTAAATGCAAAGCGAGGAAAGGAAATATCCATACCTCTTTTACTTTTGGATTTCATTTTGAATTAATAAAGCAAACAAAATATTTTTTACTGCAAGGTTATTTTGGAAAACACCAAGAAGAGGCTTATCAAGGCGAAACTGCTTTCGCTTTCAAATAGATCATTCCAGAATTGGTAGAATTAGAATCTTGGAAATTTGAGAATACAAATCAAGACCCTGAACATACAGGCTTTTACACATACATCAAAGCATAGAAACCCTATTTATTTATACAAGCATAAAACTGTACTCTATAGGAGGGGTCTCCAACCTTGGTCCCTTTAAGACTTGGGGACTTCATGTCCCAGAGTTCCTCAGCCAGCTTTGCTGGCTGAGGGACTCTGGGAGTTGAAGTCCACAAGTCTTAAAGGGACCAAGGTTGGAAACCCCTGCTCTATAGGCCACATTTGAACATAAGCTTATTATTGTATTGATCACATTTGTATACCGCCCTATCTCCCGAGGGACTCAGGGCGGTTAACAGGCATATAAAAGGACATATAAATACAGATTAAAACACAAATAAAAAAACTTATTCTAACCAGCCTGATTACCAAAACCAATTAAAATCAATATAAAATTTAAAATTTCAAAAATTTAAAAATCTAAAAAACCTAGTCCAGTCCTGCGCACCTAAATAAGTGTGTTTTAAGCTCACGACGGAAGGTTCTAAGGTCCGAGAGTTGGCGAAGTCCTGGGGGGAGCTCGTTCCAGAGGGCGGGAGCCCCCACAGAGAAGGCCCTTCCCCTGGGCGTCGCCAGACGGCACTGCCTAGCTGACGGCACCCTGAGGAGTCCCTCTCTGTGAGAGCGCACGGGTCGGTGAGAGGTATTCGTAGCAGAAGGCGGTCCCAGAATAGCCCGGCCCTATGCCATGGAGCGCTTTAAAGGTGGTCACCAACACCTTGAAGCGCACCCGAAGGCCACAGGTAGCCAGTGCAGTCTGCGCAGGATAGGTGTCACCCGGGAGCCACGAGGGCTCCTTCTATCACCCGCAGCCGCATTCTGGACTAACTGCAGTCTCCGGATGCCCTTCAAGGGAGCCCCATGTAGAGAGCATTGCAGTAATCCAGGCGAGACGTCACGAGGGCGTGAGTGACCGTGCATAGGGCATCCCGTCCAGAAAGGCGCAACTGGCGTACCAGGCGAACCTGGTAAAAGCTCTCCTGGAGACGGCCGCCAAATGATCTTCAAAGGACAGCCGCTCATCCAGGAGGACGCCCAAGTTACGCACCCTCTCCGTCGGGGCCAATGACTGCTTCAACAGTCAGCCGCGGTTGCAGCTGACTGTACCGGGATGCCGCATCCACAGCCACTCTGTCTTGGAGGGATTGAGCTTGAGCCTGTTTCTCCCCATCCAGACCCGTCGGCTTCCAGACACCGGGACAGCACTTCAATAGCTTCATTGGGGTGGCCCGTGTGAAAAGTACAGCTGGGTGTCATCAGCGACAGCTGGTACCTCACACGAAGCCACTGATGATCTCACCCAGCGGCTTCATATAGATGTTGAACAAAGGCGAGAGAATCGACCCCGCGGCACCCCACAAGTGAGGCGCCTCGGGCCGACCTCTGCCCCCGTCAACACCGTCTGCGACCGATCGGAGAGATAGGAGGAGAACCACCGATAAACGGTGCCTCCCACTCCCAATCCTCCAACCGGCGCAGCAGGATACCATGGTCGATGGTATCAAAAGCCGCTGAGAGGTCTAATAGGACCAGGGCAGAGGAACACCCCCTATCCCTGGCCCTCCAGAGATCATCCACCAACGCGACCAAAGCCGTCTCCGTGCTGTAACCGGGCCGGAAACCGGACTGGAACGGGTCTAGATAGACAGTTTCATCCAGGTGTAAGGAAACTGATATGCCACCATATTTCTACAACCTTCGCCGCGGCGGGTTGGAGACCGGACGATAATTACCTAAAACAGCTGGGTCCAAGGCAGGCTTCTTGAGGAGGGGTCTCACCACCGCCTCTTTCAAGGCGGCCGGGAAGACTCCCTCCACCAAGGAAGCGCCCGTAATTGCCTGGAGCCAGCCTCGTGTCACCTCCTGGGTGGCCAGCACCAGCCAGGAGGGGCACGGGTCCAGTAAACATGTGGTGGCATTCAACCTACCCAACAACCTGTCCATGTCCTCGGGAGCCACAGGGTCAAACTCATCCCATAAAATATCACCAAGACCACCCTTGGACGCCTCACCTGGGCCACTGCAATTTTGGTCCAAACCGTCCCGAAGCTGAACGATTTTATCGTATAAGCTTCAATGGAACTCAAACAATTACATGTTTTTTATCAGCAGATCCTTCCTTCCTTTCTCCTCTCCTTTACTTTTTACTTACTTTTTATCTTTTATTCTGTTTGATTGTTTATTATTCTGAACCAGTTTTTGTGAAACAACCTTTTAAAATGCCCTGGCTTGTTTTCTAGAAAATGAATAATGGTACACCCCCATCCATTTTCAACCTTGAAGTGGACTCTCTGGTTAGCTTTCATAAATGTGCTAAGGAACAAACCATTGCCAGTAGCAAGAGATTCAGTCCTGTTCTGTGTAATACTCTCAAGGACCAATTTCTACGAGATTTTACAGTCCTGCTAATCTTAAAGCCTATTTTCACCCCTCCTTTTTAAGCCAGCCCTTTCAAATCACTGCAAGAGACCCACGATAATCGATAATTATCAATCCCAGCACTTTTGTATGGTCAGAAGTTGCACTTTTAAGCCCGCCGGCCTCACTGAACCCCTATGGTATGCTGAAATTCATAACAACCAAGGTTGCTTTCACCATATTACTTAATTAATCCAGCTGCTCCAGACTTGCATTAGTGGATATTAAAACAACTTGTCAATCTGTAATTGCAGATCTCCTTCCTCCCTTTTTATCTAATTCAGCTCTGTTATATTAAGTCAATCTCTTCCCTGCACTCAATCTCTTTGTTTCATTAACTTCAGATGGGGATCATTTGATAAAATGACTGAAAGTGAAAATTCAATCTGGCCACTATGGACAGGAAGGCCTGCATTTATGAAACCTTATATATTTAGGAACTACCCTAAAGCATTGTATAAAAATACACAAGAATACAGTTTATGAACAGAACAGCCTGTGTATAGTCTGTTGAAGAGTAGGAAGATGTTACACTTCTCACATTGTTTATAAAATAATCATTTTTACATTAGTCTCATATACAAGGCAAATTTGAAGTTTATTGACATATTTATCATAACCATACAAGCACCTTTTCCAGTAATTTATTGAGATTATATCACTCCTATTGGTATCCCTGAGAAAGGTCTAAGTGATAATGAACTAGATAAAGGAGAATAACGTGAAATCAAAACTAGGCAAGGTAGAGGTGCTATGGATAAACTGGAAAGTGGATTCAGGAACTAAGATTCAACCTAAACTGAGATTTGCTTTCCTTCTGAAAGAACAAGTTCAAGTGGATTCCCATAACAAAGAGAGGCAAGGAGCAATTATGCCTGGAGGACCAGCTTCAAATTACCTGCAAACCTTTAGGTTGTCATACTTAGCCCGAAGATGTGGGTAACCATTGATTACTTTAAACCCTACAACATGTTTACCTGAAGCTATCCTTGAGAAGTGTTCAGATATTGCAAATGGTGCAAGGTGCAAAGGCATATGATGACTAGACCGAAAAAAATTATATTGATTGCCAAGTGCTAGTCAGTCACGGTTTAAGCTCTTGGTCTTTAATTTATTGAATTTATACCTCACTTTTTCTCCAGTTCAATTCTCCATCCTCCAATATTTCTCCTCAACGACCTTGTGATATGGGCTTACCTGGAAGATAATGTGAACTACTAAACTCATTTAGGGAGCTACAAGGACTGAAGGTGAATTTGAACTTGGGTGTTCCTAGTCTAAGCCTCATTCCTTAACTACTTAGCATCCTGATTGTATATTTGTAGTGTATTAATCTTTAAATGCCTAAACAGCTGGACTAAAAAGTACTTCTTCCCCCTGTTACTTTCTGGTGTGTGAGAGAAGCCTTCTCCTGGGCTACTTCCAGGCATAAATGCATCACTTCATAATAACATCTGCGCATGTGTGCGTGCACTCACATACACACACACACAATTATCTTGGCATTTAGTGAATCTCTAAACTGACACTAAGCTAATTAATTGATTTTAGACTTGGTCTTAGTGTTAAGTTTTTAGCTTTTGGGATTCATTTGGTTAGCTTTCTTCGGTACTCAGAGGAGAAGAGTAAATTTTAAATTAAATGAATAAACAAATCTGAATGAGAGATATGATTTATTTATTTATTTGCTTCCCATTTGTACATATTCAGTGTGCAATTAATGCTATGCATCTAGAAAAAATGAATGCCATAAAATCATATTCATTAATAGGCAAAGACATACAGAAAGGGTACATCATTCGCTTATAGCCATGATCATACTTTCCAAGCTGACTTATACATACATATATGCATGTACATCTAGTATAAAAACGATAGCTAAGAATCATAGTTATGCCATATACCAGTTTACAAAAGGAGTAGGTAAATCCTGTGATTTAGATAGATAGATAGATAGATAGATAGATAGATAGATAGATAGATAGATAGATAGATAGACAGACAGACAGACAGACAGACAGACAGACAGACAGACAGACAGACAGACAGACAGACAGATAGGGATAGATAGAGATGATGATAGATTAGAGGGAGAAATGATGGAAATGTACTTAAATACATATAAACATAGAATCATAGACTCATACTTGTGTATTTTAAGATGAATGCCTATTTATAGAGAAAATATTGAAAATATTTGCATACTAAATTGTATAAACATATACAAATAAAATTCATAAATACTCTTTTTTTAAAAAATAACAGATTAATGTAGAAACAAAAAAGAAGTATAGGAATAGCAAAAGACTATCTGATTCATAACATATGTAAGCAAATATTCAGCACATTCCATAAAATGGCACTGGAGTTTTTGGATAGACTTTCAAGATTCTGCTGCTATATGCAGAACAATTAAATGGCATTCTGGAATCCTTGTCTGTTTCTTGACCTGGGATTCCCTAGAGCAGGGGTGTCAAACTTGCGTCGTCATGGTGGCATCACATGACGTATCACAACTTTTTCCCCCTTCACTAAACTGTGCGAGGGCATGTGACACATCCAGCCCATGATCACATGACGCATCCGACCCACAGGCCGCGAATTTGGCTGCCCTAGAGGCTTGATACACCACAAAGTCCTACAGTCCACATAAAACAGAGTTAGAGTTTTGATTGTACAGTTGTGGTATCTCTTGACCTTTTTTGAGCCCCCTGTGGACTTCCCTAGACAATGGAATTCCAGTTAACATCAAAGAGACACTTACCATAGGGATTTACTTAGATGGTTGTACAAAGCTAGCTTGTCTTGCCACATAATACCTTCCAAGTGATTTATCCTGGGAGAGTAGCATTAGGTATATTTATTCTTGGTAACAAACAAGGACATGAAGACTAAAAAAACCAACAAGGAAATAAAGTAGAAAGAGTTTGAGCTGCCTACCAATCTTGGGATAAAAGAGCTTTGGGAATGAAATGAAATGATTTGAAATGAGCATCAACTAGCTATCTTCCCTTAAATTTCGTTAGTCTTGTTTTAAAAGCTTTGCTTTTCATTTTGGTCTAAAGGTAGACATTCCATTTAATCTTGAACAGTATCATTTACCGTCCAAAGGGCAAAACCAAAGTACCAAAGGAGAAAATAAACAAGTAATATGAATACATCCTATCCATTCCAAAAATCTTATATGTGCCTTGCAGGTATCCTAGTTCCTAAGCAGCCCTATAGAAATTATCCTAAGAGAATAGCATGCCTAGGGAAGCATGAATAATATTATCAGTTCAGGATAATTTTATTATCCTGAACTTCCAAGAAGTATTAAAGTTAAAAATCCAACCCATTTGCAGGGCCCAGTTAGGGGTAGACATGTTTTATATAATATAATTTGATCTGAAATTACTTCAAATACCTTTTTAATTACTGTTTATGGAGCAGAAGGATGCCATCAACAAGTATAGCTGTGGAGTAATAAATAGGCTTATTAATCTTATTGCCATTACCTAAAGTGAGGTAAAATTTGCTTTGTGATTAAATTTTACCAAATCTGGAACAAAGGCAGATACAGGCTGTACTTTGAAATGAAGGAGCGTATCAAATAATTGATGTTTCCTTATATTTCCTGGCAAAATATCAGCTTACATATTGTCCCTCAAACACACAACCTTGTTGTTTAGGGGTGTCAGTAGGGAGAGGCTCGTAAAGTTCAAGATGGCAGCCATGATCATGTGATCAACTCCCTGCCTCTTTTGTACATGCGCACATTTATGGATACTGTCTTGACTTTGTGGCGCCCCCTATGGACACTCCAGTTGGTATTATTCTGGCATGGTTTTACTATATGTAATATCCAAAGCACTGTTTTCCAGCTAGTGCTTAATTCCAAGCAATGATTATAGGATCCTCCAGAGTTAAATATCTTTAAGTGCTTGTGCTTTCAACAGAAATCAATGAGACATAAAACTGCTTTTCTTTTGCTGGATTATAGTTCAAGGGAGTAAATTAAGACATGCCATGAGAGACACATAAACAGTCTTGCAACGTTTTTGTCATTGAAATGCAGCCTTGGAATGCTATACAATTGTTAGCTGCAGTACGGAGATAGATCACGAGCCATGGCTCAGAACAAGACCTTTCCCAAATCAGAATATTAATATTTTTCTCACTGTCATTCTAAAATGATATTTATTTCAAATATAGAGCTGGTTTTCATTGAGCGGCTGCTTTGTTTAATGACCATTCGCAGTTAAGACTGTGATGAAAAAGTAACTTTATGACCAATCCTCACATTTACAACTTTTGCAGATCTGTAAAGCAAAGCTGAAGTAAGGTCAGTGACGGTTTCACTAAAGCAACCAAGTTAATGGTCCCAGTTGAGGTTGCTAAACTACCTCTGTGTGTGTGTGTGTGCACATATGTACAAGTTGCTATGGGAGCATGTGTATGATCGAAAGCTATGTTTTCCTCATGGTGTCTATATTAGCAAGCATATGTCCTGATGAGAATGTCTCATAATTTCTTGCTAAAATTTAAGTAACTGAGTGGTCAGGCTTCAGGGAACAGCAGTTATTTACTTCCATTATTAACATGTCTTTGTCTCCCTCATGTGTTCATACTTTGAAGAACAGATGATAAAAACCAACATGTGAAAAAGGAATTTAAGCTTTGTTATCAATTACAATGTTTGAAACAAATTACACACACAGTATTAAGAAATCATATTTAAGTTAAATCCGATGACATCAGAGTAATATTGAACTTATTCTAGAGAAAATTATTGTGACACTGGAATACTTCCTGGAAGCCATGAGTGATTTGCAAAAAAAAAATCCTCAGAAAATAAGCATAATAAAATTTCTGGCTTAATAGCTTTTGCTCCCTTTTAGGTAGCTAATTTATATGCATTCATGAAGTAAATTATCAAATTACAGGTAGTCCTTGACTTAGTGAGTTCATTTAGTGATCGTTCGAAGTTACAACAGCACTGAAAAAAGTGATTATGACCAGTTTTTCACACTTATGACCGTTGCAACATCCCCACAGTCACATGAATAAAATTCAGATGCTTGGCAATTGATTCATATTTATGACGATTGCAGTGTCCCAGAGTCATGTGATCACCTTTTGCGACCTTCTGACAAGCAAATTCAATGGGGAAACTATTCTTAAAAACTGTGTTAACTAATTTAACTACTGCAGTAATTCACTTAATAAATGTGTTAAGAAAAGTTGTAAAATGGGGCAAAACTCACTTAGCAAATTTCTCACTTAACAGCATAAATTTTGGGCTCGATTGTGGTCGTAAATTGAGGACTTACAGCATGAAGGAAGTATCCCAGTGATATTACCAAAAGCAAGTTTAAATACTATGTTTCTTTAAAAAGTTTGAATTAGATATTTGTGAAAGAAAAAAAATATCACACAGGCATAGTGTAATTCAATCCCTGACAAGTTTTATGTAACTATTGATTGTCATTATTAGCATCAAGGCAATTTAATTATTTATTTATAATTTTTCTAACTGGATATTAATTATACCGAAATTGGTTAATGATCACCAGTCATTTGACATAGTTACTACTCAGCGCTTCAGACTGCAGTGCATAGTAATTGAAACTTCGTGGACAATAACAAAACATTGTCATTGCTTCCTTTTGGTCCAGCTGCAATCTCAGTGACAAGATCATCTGATAAACAATTCTCAAATTCATTCAGGTGGCAGATGAATTCTACAGATGAGTCATACCAGACAGGAAGATGGATATAAACTGACTGGGGAATTCTGGGAGTTGAAGTTCACACATCTTAAAGCTGCTGAGTTTGAGAGACACTGACAGATGGAAAGATTACACCATTTGATATCACACATTGAGAACTATTGTGAGGTCACATTCAAGGATTCTCTAGTTCTCAAATCAGTCTATTGTCAAAGAGCTGGGAAACCCTTGCTGCCCTAAAATTAGTAAGCCAATGTCTGAACTCTGTCCCAAATGTACTAAGGGCCCCATCTCTTGGTTATACATTTAGATTGAATAATTACCTTAGTTGCTATATGTATTTATTTTTGTACTGTTTTTATCGATCGTAAATATTTTGTTGTTGTAGAATTGTAAGCTGCCCAGAGTCACCCAATTAAGAAGAAAACGATAGAAAATAAATAAATAAATAAATGTATTACTGACAGCGATACATTAGCAAGGTAACACTAAAATGCATGCCTCTCCTTCTACATGGTTACAGTCAGTGGTGGGATTCAAGTAATTTAACAACCGGTTTTCTGCCCTAATGATTTCTTCCAACAACCAGTTTGCCAAACTGCTTAGAAAGTTAACAACCAGTTCTCCCGAAGTGGTGCAAACTGGCTGAATCCCACCTCTAGTTACAGTAAAAAAAATTATGTATTGTTGACTTTAACCTTTTAACCTTTAAACCAGGGGACAACAAAACAGTTATCACAATACCTAGTCCTTAGTCACCCTGGCCCTAATCTGAAGTATTGAACTTCTTTCTTCACATTGTCATAACATTTATCTTTACTACCACAAATTGATCTGGAACAGGAAAAAAGAGAGCCTTTCATAATAGAATTCTTTTTGGCATCTATAGTTTCAGTGTCTGATATTGAACCTAAGATTGTATGAACAAAATATATAGCAATTTTCCAGTTTTATCCACAAAAGGACTGTACCTCAGTTTCTTGAAGGAATCAAAATGGGGAAGCTATCCCCATCTTAATCATTATTATCTAGCTTAAAATTTAAAAAAGGGATGGCCTGCAAATATATTGGAATTAGAATATAGAGTAATAGAGTTGGAAGGGACTCAGAGGTCTTCTAATCCAACCCACTGCTCAAGCAGGAGACCCTATACTAATTCAGACAAATGGTTGTCCAGTCTGAAATGGTAGAGAGAGGAAGAGTAAGGAGATTTAGTAAAATCATGTGGTCCGCGAGAAAATTTTGGTGGTCCATGGAGAAATCTTCGTATTTTTGCCGGTGCACCTTGGTGGAGGAGCTGCTCCAGGATGACCAATGGGCCAGTTCTGTGAGTGTGACTACTAGAGTTCTGGAATATGGGACCAGCCATGGCAGGGCTGGAAATCTCTGCCCTGGGGTGGCACGTGCAATATGCAACTTTGCAGGTGGTGCAATACGCAAAAAGGAGCACAACCCTCTCTGTCCGGAATGAAATAATAGTGCTGTTGCCACGGCAGGGGAGGGGCAGCGCAAGCGGGCCGAAGCAGCAATTGCGATGGCTGGAAGCTGCGGAAACGAAGCACTACTTGCACTTGCGAAGCATTCTGCCTCGGTATTTTTGCGCCAGCCAGTGACACAAAGCAGCCCTCATCTCCTGCCACTTGGGACTCTGAGCAGTAAACGGCATCTGGTCCAGGGAGCAGCCGGATTTTGCTCTCCATTGCAGATGTCAGATTGGCCCCCTACAAGCTCTCGTCTCTTGGGGAGTGCTCGCTGAAGCAGCATGGGAAATTTTCCCCGGGCTCCCCAACAGATGAGAGTTTTCAGGGAGCTGATTTGGTGCCCGCAATGGAAAGCAAAATCTGGCTGCTTCCCGGACCAGATGCCGTTTACCACTTCAAGTCCCAAGCAGCAGGAGATGAGGGCTGCTTTGCGCCACCGGCTGGCGCAAATATCCAGCAGAATGCTGATGCTGTGCAAAATGAAATAGAAAAAAAGAGACAGAATGAAAGAGAGAATGAGAGAGAGACAGAGAGAGAGAGAGAGAGAGAGAGAGAATCAGAGAGTGAGAGAGAGATATCAGAAAGAATCAGAATGAGAGAGAATGAGAGAAAGAGACAGAGACAGAGAATAAAAAAGAGAGAGAATCAGAGAGAGAAACAGAGAGAGACAGAATGAAAGAGAATGAGAGAGAGAGAGAGAGAGAATCAGAATGAGAGAATGAGAGAGAGAGTGGGGGAGAGAGAGAAAGAGAAAGGGGGGAGGGAAAAAGAAAGAATGAGAGAGAGGGGGGGAGAGAGAAAGAGAGAGGGGGAGAGAAAGAGAGAATGAGAGAGAAAGAGTGGGAGAGAGGGGGGAGAGAGAGAGAGAAAGAGAGAGGAGGGGAGTGCCTAAAGGACCCCATCCCGTCACTGGGAATCCAGGCACTTCAGCAAGCAGCACGCTGGATTCGTATTAGTGGTCCGCAGGATTTAAAATTATGAACTTGGTGGTCCCTGAGGTCCAAAAGGTTGGGGACCTCTGTTCTAAAGAATTTAAAAACCTGCATTCTGTTTGGTGCCATTTTGGACTTAAAATGGATATTGAAATTTTTGTTCGGTTTCAAATTATCAAATTCAATTACTCCAAATCCAAATCCAAAATGTTTTGTTTTTTATTCACCAAGATTATTCTACTTTACTTAAGAAAGTAAAGGACAGCAAAGCAAACATTATTAAATTTAGGATATGTTTAGATTAACACTTGTAAAACTAAATAATCTGCATTATCGCTTCTTTTTTTAAAAAATGTGTTTCAGTAGATCATATACCCTTTTTAAATTAGTAATCATTCTTTCTGTGAAAATTATGTAGTTTATCTTTTCTGGGCAGATTCTTTCTTTCTTCTTAAAGAAAAGAATGTATTTTTCTTCTGGTCCATATAACTACTGGAGAGAAAGAGAGAAATCATTTAAAAAGTATTTACTGTTTTACAAATTATGATTCCATTAGTAACCAGCCTTCCCCCTGCAGTTTTATTTTATTTGGGGCAGAAGAGGTCATCCCAACCTAATTATGCTAGCACCATTATTGTTTGCTGATTTTACTTGGTTAAATAGCATTAACGATGTTTTATAATACATTGCCATGAAGAACAGCAATGGTAAAATATCACATTACATTATTTAATGGAGCATTTCAATACTCTTAAATCCCATGAAACTCTGAAGAACTTTGGTATGTCTTTTGTCTGCTGGAGTGGACAGAACAATTTGTCCCGACCTCAGGAACTTTAAGATGTGGGAATTGAAATCCACACACCTTAAAAGGTTGAGAGATACTGGTATAGAGCTTGGAAATTGCATGCTATCTTCCTGAATAGAGTTCACTTAGAGTGAATTCTCTCACACGCTTGTTCAGCTCAAATGCGGGGATACCCCATGCCAGTATTATACAAAACTGATACAATACAGTTCTTTGAGGCTGTTGGTAAATAAAACCATTAACAAACTTGGCACTCTTTTTTTTTCCAGAAATTTTTATTTAATTAAAAAAAACAAAACAAAAACAGTGGACTTTGCTCCACGTCTCTGGTTTTTAACATCTATGTCAAATCTAATTTACTATGTCATGTGTTCTCAGTTCATATATAGGTTTACATATCTCCTAATTCCATTTATATCAAGTATATACCATGTTATTACTACAATTACAACTCTATACATATTTAATAAAACTATTCTACCCTCATAAATACAATATACAGTATACATTGATACATACATTTCCAGACACTCCTTATACCTACTTTCTGGCATTCTTCCTCTTCTCAAGCCAGTCATAAAATTTATTCCAGACCTTGTAATACCTTGATTCACATTTATCTTTAAGTTCTAGGGTAAGTCTATCCATCTCTGTGCAGTTGTAAATATTATTTATTATGTCTTCTTCCAAGGGTACATCTTTGCACTTCCACTTTTGGGCAAATGTTAGTCTTGCCACAGTTAGTATGTACAATATTAAATAAGTAACACTTTTATCTTGTTTGTCGTCCGTCATACCCAATAAGAAAAATTCTGGATTGACCTCAGTTTTGATCATTAACATTTCCTCTAACTAGCTTCTTATTTGCTGCCAATTTTGTTTTTGTTTTTTGGCATTCCCACCACATATGATAATATGTTCCTAATTCCATTACACATTTCCAACAAATTGGAGAATATTTTTTACTAATCTTTGCCAATCTTGTGGGTGGGATATGCCACCTGTAAAACATTTTATACAGGTTTTCTTTGTATGCAGCCACACTAACTTGTCACTCTTGATGCAAAGTTGACAAGTACTAAAATAAAGTAATATGTGGGACTAAAAAAAGGCTACTTATTTAAAAATATGAGTAATTCTGATGGCTTCATATTAACCTCTTCATCCTCTAGAGGTCTAGTTCTATGAATCCAAAGGCACAATTTCAGCATCCCTACAATATTGCACAAAGGCCAATGAGTTAAGCCCAGCAACATTCATTAAAGGTAGTTCTCAACTTACGACTACAATTGAGCCCAAAATTTCCATTTCTAAGCAAGACTTAGTGAGTTGCACCCATCTTATGACCCTTTTTGGCACAGTTTTAAGTGAATCCTGCAGTTGTTAAGCAAGTCTGCCTTCCCCTATTGACTTTGCTTGTCAGAAGCCAGCTGGGAAGGCTACAAATGGTGATCACGTTACCCCTGGACATACTAACTGGTATAAATACATGCCAGGAGCCAAGTGTCCAAATTTTGATCGCATGACCATTGGAATGCCGCAATGGTCGTAACTGTGAATAACAATCATCAGGGACTTTTTTTCAGTGCTGTTTGAACGGTCACTAAATGAATGAGGACTATATGCAAAGAAATCTCAGTTGCGTGTACTATTAATACTTTGCTAGAAGATTGATAATGCTGGGATGGATCTGGTGAGGCCTGATATTTGTTTGTTCCCTAGCCTTTCCATCCCCTTAATATTTCTTCAGAAAGCAAGAAATACATCAGGTCTGAAGTTACCCTAGTTATTGAATTTTTACCACAATCTATTTAGCCCAGGGGTGTCAATTTCACATCGTCACAGCAGCATCACATAATGTATCAGGACTTTTTTCCCCTTTGCTAAACTGGGTGTGGGCGTGGCCAGTGTGTGATGCATCTGGCACATGGGCCAGGAGTTTGACTGCCCTGATTTAGCCTAATCAACCACTGTCCCAGCCCAGTCTTTTTCTTGTTTTTTTTTTCCAGGAGCATAAATTAATTTAATCAAAGGTTGCCATCCTGAATCCTTACTCACTTTCTTCAAGAACTGTCTACCTCATGATCTTTTGCACTTAGAGAGCACAGAAAAGGTTTCATGATCCATCTCCTTCCACTTATGACTGTAACTTTGTTGCTTGTATCCTTACGATTTATACTGATATTGATTGTTTCCTGATTGCTTATTTGCACCCTATGACCATCAATTGTGTTGTAAATGTTGTACCTTGATGAAGGTATCTTTTCTTTTATGTACACTGAGGGTATATGCACCAAGACAAATTCCTTGTGTGTCCAATCACACTTGGCCAATAAAAATTCTATTCTATTCTATTCTATTCTATTCTATTCTATTCTATTCTATTCTATGACATCACTAAGTGGAGCTTGACCACTGAGATTTATTTACTTTTGTTTACTTGGACGACCAGATAAGCAATCTGGATAACAGGCTGAGTCTGTTCTCTTAAAGCAGTTAATTGGGTGGGGCAATTTAACTTTTTCAGCATAGTCTGTTTACAAATCAACTGGCTTTACTAATACTATTTCCACTGACCAAATTAAGTGTTTGTAGGATCAGACCATTTAATTTTTTTTCCTACTCCCAAAGAAAATCGGGAGAGGAAAACTGGAATAAACATCTGTAAAACACACATGGATTCCCCAATAGCACCTGGCAGCAAATATTTGGATTTAACAGTTTCTCTCTCTTAGATTTGCTTCTCTCATTTTCATAGGATTTTCTGTTTAAGAAGATGGGTCAGTGCAAATTATTGCTTTATGCACAAAGTGAGGGCTCTGGTGTGAAAACACATCATTCCTAAAATGGATGAAACTAAGTCAGCTTGGGTCAATGGTTATGATAGGAAGCTACATTTGGAACCATTATCTATGCTCTTGGGAACTGCCTAATGGAAGGAAGTGAGATATAAATACAATAAATAGAAGAACGCTACTATTCCTTATCTTGCCTCATTGTTAGTCCAGTCTTCTTTCTTTCTTTGTCCTGTCCAGATAATTTCAGCAGTAAATCATTTGTCACTTCTGTTTTGCTTCTGAATTTTGCAGTGCTTTTAATACACACACACACATACACAAACCAACACATATTGTAGATGGTAGACTTTAGGAAAAACCCTTCCATACTTCCACCTCTCACAATACTTGACAACACAGTATCAACAGTAGAAACCTTCAAATTTCTGGGTTCTATCATATCGCAAGATCTCAAATGGACAGCTAACATCAAAAACATCATTAAAAAAGGACAACAAAGAATGTTCTTTCTGCGCCAACTCAGTAAGCTCAAACTGCCCAAGGAGCTGCTGATCCAATTCTACAGAGGAATTATTGAGTCTGTCATTTGCACCTCTATAACTGTCTGGTTCGGTTCTGCAACCCAACAAGAAAAACACAGACTTCAGAGGATAATTAGAACTGCAGAAAAAATAATTGCTACCAACCTGCCTTCCATTGAGGACCTGTATACTGCACGAATCAAGAAGAGGGCCGTGAAAATATTTGCAGATCCCTCGCATCCTGGACATAAACTGTTTCAACTCCTACCCTCAAAACGACGCTATAGAGCACTGCACACCAGAACAACTAGACACAAGAACAGTTTTTTCCCGAAGGCCATCACTCTGCTAAACAAATAATTCCCTCAACACTGTCAGACTATTTACTGAATCTGCACTACTATTAATCGTTTCATAGTTCCCATCACCAATCTCTTTCCACTTATGACTGAATGACTATAACTTGTTGCTGGCAATCCTTATGATTTATATTGATATATTGATCATCAATTGTGTTGTAAATGTTGTACCTTGATGAACGTATCTTTTCTTTTATGTACACTGAGAGCATATGCACCAAGACAAATTCCTTGTGTGTCCAATCACACTTGGCCAATAAAATCCTATTCTATTCTATTCTATTCTATATTACAACAATGCTTATAGTTTCTATGTACCAGTTTAGAACAGCTTTCTCCAGCTCAGCTCCTACAAAATTAAAGTTTCTGTCATCTTCAGGGCATATGGCCATGGTAGCTGTCGAAGCTCTTCTTGGCATGTTAAACTGAAAACAATTAAATAGAATCCAGCAATTTCTGCAAAAGAATTTCGCTGTGGAAAACCTACTGAAGCCATTATAAGAGAATTCCAATGACGTATGTGTGTGTATGTATGTCTATACATTAAAAAAAAATAAGGTCTATAGTTCATGAAATCAGTGGTCAGTTGTGCTTTCTTCTACTGCTATTCTGCATTTGGTTTGTGTTTTAGGTAGCAAATCCATTTCTACCCCTCTTGTTTTGCAAAGAGCCACATGATGTCCTATCACATAGTGTTCCTCTGACTGTACGAGAGATAGGTCTCACAACAGCTGAGATGAAGGGAGGGATAATCTGGCACATAGAAAAGAGACCAGGTTGGAAAAGGCAGAAGTAAATTGATATGTAGAAAGCAGGCCAGTCAGTTTCAAAAATCTGGGGCTCAAAATCAGTTCTACTTTCAATTTCAGAATCAAGAGGTAGAATTTGCCACAGAGAGATTCTTCTAGTACATCTGTCTCTCTCTCTCTTTTGTCTGCTGACACTCCAACTTTATCACTTAGTTATAACTGCTGTTGTCAGGGGGAAAGACCAGGGGTGCCCAACTGTCCATCCTGAGGGCCTTCATCAAACTGATTACTTAGCGCAACCCATGGAACTTGCTGAATGTCAATGCACAGCAAACTCATCCACAATTGGCTGACTTGTGCTTCAGTAATATTTGAAGGGCTGCAAATTGCCAAGCTGTGACTTAGCCCAAAAGTTATACCATATTCATTCAGAGAAGGTTGCATAACCCAAGTAATAAAATATTGCAAAGCAGAAGCAAATGGAAGAAACCCATCTGTGTAAATCTAACAGAAATTGCTTTATTATCCTGTTATAAATGTTGAATGACAGCAGTTTCTAAAGCCTACAGAGGAACCTGTTTACCTTTTGACAGCATGTTAAGTGTTCACTTTTAAGTGCTATTATTTTGCTTATGTCTTAGCAGTTTCTTTGAGATGTATGGCATTGTAGGCTGCCAAGCTGCGTTGAGCATTAGGTGGAAGACATCGAGTGGGAGGGTGCAACTTCCTTTTTAGCCTGACACCTATATATTACCGCAATGTCTGTCTGCTATTTTGGCAGTAACTCAAAGTCTAGAATCTCATGGACTTGGGAGAGACTGCAGTTTCAAGAGTTCTTCAGCTTTCACTCTGTCACCATGAAGAGTGTGAGAGTGTGAAGTATAATATTAAAAAGACTGAATATTCTAAACCAGGGGGATCCAACCTTGGCAACTTTAAAAAGTTGTGAACTTCAATTGGCTGGCTGTTGAATTCTGGGAATTGAAATCCACAGGTTTTTAAGTTGCCAAGGTTGGATACCTTGTTCTTGTTCTGAACAAGAACAACATCCTTGTTCTGAAACATCCAGCTGCTGCTGCAATGGGTAGAAACATCTTTATTTTATTTTATTTTATTACTTATTTAAAAGATTAATATATCAGCCCATCTTTCAACCAACTGTGGGCAACGCCACATCAAAAATTAAAACACATAAAATCATATTAAAACTATAAAACTCAACCAGTTAAAAACAACCAAAAACCTGGTCCCTAATCAGTTTCAATGTGCAATTATCTAGAATAGAAGTTTTATACTTTTGTATGCAAATACTCCTCAACTTACATCCACACCCAAATGGTAGATGCCAGACAATGTGTTTCATCTCTGGTATATCCCACACTTATGCACTGGTTTTCAGCCCTGGAGGCCATCTTTTTCTTTGGCTCTTCAGGGCTGCTACACTTAGTGCTGTGGGAAACTGGGAGGGGGGATTGCATGGAGTTGCGGGGATATCTAGCCATCATAACATTCTTTTCTCTGAGAGTCAAGGACGTTCAGCCTGCACCTGGAGTGGCATGACTGGGAGGCATCTCCAGTTGGGATGATGCAGTGATTGGACCATGTGATGGACATGAGGGTGCAGGGGAAGGGACTTACATTTTCTATTGGGTGGGGGAAACCTGGAAACTGTCAGATTCGGGTTTTCCAAGATGTGCCAATATGACATCACTAATAAAATGGAACTTTGAGGAACTTCTAGTCTCGGAGTCTTCTTTTGTTACTCGGAACCCTGACACTGGTTAGCAGTACTTAGCAATATCATATTGCCAGGGCAGTCTTAACACATGGGCCTGAAGGGCACTTAGCTTTGAGTGAACATAGGGGCCCCATACTAATCTGTGTATGTTAACCCTTCAGTGCACCTTGTATCATATATACAGCAACTGTATGGCTTACTGAATATTATTGTGTTTTTCAAGCCCCATATATTGTTCAAATGTTTATCATGTTGATTAGTTGTTGCTGCACAGCATGTTTTTAATGTTTCAATACCAATTTTGTTGGAAGTACCAATAAAATAAATATACGTTTAATTTAATCGGCCATTTACATTTTTATTCCTGAGAGTAGTTGCCATAGAGGCCCCAGTACACTGCTTTGGCTGGGGCCTATAATGCTGTTACGACGGCCCTGCATACCACCCAACATTAGAAGACAGCAAGCTCTCATTCGGCTTTGGTCAAGGATGATGAACAACAAAGGCCTCCCTATGCACCAGGATAATGCACAGACCATCACAAGATTGAAATCCCATAGGCCAGGTTGGAAAACAGCTATTCACATAACATCTACTCAGTATAACCCCAAGAAGTCTTGAAGAAAAGAATGGTGCAAGGTATCTTCTTGTGACCTGGCCATTAGTGATCCCTCCACGAAACCACCTGGTTTTGATCTGCCGTGCTCTGTCTGGTGGAAACTCAGCAGAATCAGATGTAATCTGGAAGAGGTGTATCAATGGGGATGGAAAGATTCCCCTTGTGATTGTAGTGCTGATATACAAACTATTAAATAGATTGTGCAAGTTTGCACACCACATTCTCTGGTTCCCTAGAAGATCTGCATGAAGCAACGCCAGAGGCAATCACCTGGATAGTTGGACTGCACATCCAGTTATGAGGCCACTGTCATATCCCCATAGATGTTTTCCTTATAATTACATGGACTGTGTACATATGTTTTGCTTCTCTTTCATCATGCATGCCTCATACTCTAAATAATAACTGCAGCTGTCATAAATATGAGTCAGTTGCCAAGTGTCTGAATTTTGATCATGTGACCATGGGGATCCTGCAACGGACATAAGTGTGCAAAATGCTCACAAGTCACATTTTTCAGCGACATTGTAACTTCAAGCACTCACTAAATGAGCTGTTGTAAATCTAGGACTACCTGCTGTATATTACATACAGGAAACTTAGGAACTGGATGTATAGTTAGCATTGCTACATGTGTGCAGTGGTGGGTTGCTACCAGTTCGCCCTGGATTGGGTGAACCGGTAGCAGCAATGGCGAGAGGCTCCGCCCACCTACCTGGACACTTCTGCACATGCACAGAAGCTTCTGCACATGGGCAGAAGTGTCGCGCGAGCAAGTGCATGAGCGCGCCCATGAGCAAACCGGTAGCAATAGGTTTTGAAACCCGCCCCTGCATGTGTGGTGGATGAAATGACAAATGACAACAGATGGAAGCTTTCCACTCTTTTCCTTGGAAGTAGCAAAGAAGTTATAACAGCAGGGATGGTTTTTTTTTCTGAGCTAATAGATTAAATGCAGATTTATGTAATGCATATTTATCTTGGAGTCCATAATGGGTAGAGAGTAAAAATTGCCATCAAAGCCACCTTCCCCTACTAAAAAAACCTGAGGCTTAATCAGTATAAATACTTTATACCATTATGAAGTATCCCACTGAGTTCTCCGCTGAAGATGGTGATTGCATTAAAGTTCCCCAGATAGTTATATAGGATTTCAGCCTGAATGTCCCACTTCAGTTTGATTTCTGATTAATATCTAATAAGCATAAAGCAAAATAAATGGTAATTCAAAATAAGCCATTTTTAAGGCAGCGGCAGAAAGCAATCTACTTTTAAATCTTTTTAGAAATTAAGGGAACTAAAATGAACACTCAACCTTGAAAAACCACCTGCTTTTAGAACAGGGGTCTCCAAGCTTGAGAACTTTAAGACTTGTGGACTTCAACTCCCAGAATTCCTTAGCCAACTGGCTGAGGAACCCTGGGAGTTGAAGTCCACAAGTCTGAAAGTTTCCAAGTTTGGAGACCCCTGTTTTAGAATACAAGTTCATATGTTGCGGAAAGACCGTCTGCATAAGAAACATTTGAAGCTGGAAATTCTGCACCTTTGGCCATCTATAGAAAAGACTTTCCCTTATGTCACCCAATACCGTTTTTCAAAATGAAAAACTAGAATCACAGGAACATCTTTATATCAATACCAAAAGAATCACTGAGAGAATAAAAGTGAATATTGTAGCAATATCAAAATACATTGCTGACTGACATTTCCTTTCTTAGGGTTAGGGCTAATACTTTGGTCAAATAGTAGAATAGAATAGAATAGAATAGAATAGAATAGAATAGAATAGAATAGAATAGAATAGAATAGAATAGAATTTTTTTATTGGCCAAGTGTGATTGGACACACAAGGAATTTGTCTTGGTGCATATGCTCTCAGTGTACATAAAAGAAAAGATACTTTCATCAAGGTACAGCATTTACAACACAAATGATGGTCAATATATCAATATAAATCATAAGGATTACCAGCAACAAAGTTACAGTCATACAGTCACAGGACACAGATGGTTCTATATAGTATAGGACACAGATGGTTTAGAAATTGAAGGCTTTTCTCATCTTCCCTTCCCAGCATTCATTATTATTATATTCGTTCATTCATTTTTATTTTTTTAAAAAAGCAAAAACAATCAAGTAAATGAAAAATAATTGATGCAATAGAATATCAGTGAATGGAAGTTGTACAGTTACTGAAGTTGTACAGTTAGCATTCAGAATATCATTGATGAAAAATTAATCATTAAAAAACCAGAATACCGTAGGTTATTTTAACAATAAGAAAATATATTTTTGAATCTTTGTGCCAAGTCTCTACTTAAAAATACAAAAAAGAAAAAAAAAACTCTTTTTTCTGCATTTGGAATGAGATCAGGGCCAAATTACTGATGAATGTGAATGCAAGGGATACAACCTCAACAAAATTGAACTATCTTCTTATAGAAGTAGTCCCAATTGTCAGCAACCAAGGTGCTGCTTTTGCTCTGCTGTCATTTAAACTTCGAAATATTTAATTTTTAGTTACAGCTTTGCCTTTGCTTTGCTGTAACCTTTTTACAGTCAATATTCTTTGTATATTTTGTATATCTGTTATTTTATTGTATTTTTTGGCACACTACAACAATAAATTTACTTACTGACTGAACATATTACAGGTAAATAGTTTCTAACTTCCCCTCTAACTGATTTTGGCCCGTCTCACTTAGTCTTAGATGATGTATTGATATCACTAAATATACCGTTGTTTGCCCCTGGAAGGCTTCAAAAATCAAAGAACAATCTTCTGCCACAAGAGAACTTCACTCTTAAGTAAAGTAATTGTAAATGAACTCTACTTTCTAAGGCTATCGTGTATAAAGGAAACTAAATTTAATCGGCCCAAGGATTTTTCCTCAATCTGAAGAAAAGGTCCAAGTAGATACCATGACTGAACACAAGGATTGTGTGTTTCAAAATAGGCTGACTGACTTAGAGAACATATCAGTTGCTTCACATACTTTCTCCAAGACTGTATCACCTTCTGAAAGCTCAGCAAAATTTAGACTCCCCCCACCCTCTTTATTTTCAGAAAATGTTCCAGCCTTATTAGACACACTCTGCAAGCAAGCAGATTGCTTTACAGACTTTCTGGCTTAATTTACTGTAACTTTTCACCTTGCTGCTGACATTACAAAGGCTTTCTGTTTGCATGTCACCTTCAACTCTGGAAGAGTTCTGATAACAGCAGTATAATAAAGCTGATACAAGGTGATACATGCTGACATATTACTTACTGCACTCGCTTGAAAGGAAGGTAATCTTGAATGTAACATGATGCTTGTCTCCTGAAAAAAGGGGAACTGAAAAAAAAATCATAAATTCAGTCCAAATCCTTTTCAGTATCTACCTTCTCAACACCACCTTGTCAACATCAGAATGCCATGTCTTGGAGATATGTATCTGCCTGCTACATGCTTGTGTGGTGTGTGTATGTGTTGAATCAACCAATTAAAATAAATTATGTACTGTATTCCACTCACAATATTTATTTATCATCTGCATATATGAACCATTTTATGTCTTAGAACCTACTGCCACATAAGAGACACAAACATGCATATGGATGACTTTTAGCTCTCCTTTTCTTTCTGGACCTTCTAGTAAGAAATGAAAAAGAAGAAAACAACCATTTGAATTTACACTTGGGGATAGAAATAACTACTATGAGTAGCAAAAGAAGGAAAGAAACCTGAATAGACACAACCATAGTATTCATGAGATACCATAATGATGTTGCATTATAGGAAGGGAGGGAGGGAGGGAGGAATGAAAGAAGGAAGGAAGGAAGGAAGGAAGGAAGGAAGGAAGGAAAGAAAGAAAGAAAGAAAGAAAGAAAGAAAGAAAGAAAGAAAGAAAGAAAGAAAGAAAGAAAGAAAGAAAGAAAGAAAGATCCAATGGGGCATTGGTTGTCTAATGTTTTTTTTTTTAAGAACTGGTTTTCGGGGTGGAGTGAGAGAGAGGGATAGAAGAAGAGAGAGAGAGAGAGAGAGAAGGAGAGAATGAACTTGACATCAGATTGAGCTAATTATATTTGTTCAAATTATGGTTTCTAATAATTTTAGTAACAATTCCTGCTACCATAGTTCTGCACATCCCTGACACATAAATTCTTCAGCTCAAATGTTGCGCACTCATTTCCTTTCATGCTCTTTGAGATGCTTTTTTTTCCTCTTGGAATTGTGGAGCTTTTGTTTTTGCTACTAACATACGTATATTCTTGAGCTGCTTTAAAACCTAATAAATCTTCATGTATTAAACAGCTTTTCTTCCTATCTCCTTCAATCTCTTTGATCTAGTCATCCAGGAGTAATCCAGGGCTAATTATAATTTCTGAGCTTCTTTTAGCCTAAAAGGAGCCAATTTATCACAAACTGTTATGAATCTCCATTTAAAATTATCGAGAGTCCAATTACCAACAGAAATACGGGATATTTCTTTCCAATTAAAATGATTGATTTCACTTAAAAACAAAGTAACATTTCAGTTTTTAATTATGCACATCCTTATCAAATGTGAAGAGATTTTTTCCCACACATTTTATTTAACATTCGAAGAGTGTAATATAACAAACATTAATCATATGCTGATATAATACCAAGCCTAATAATGTTTTCACCTTAATTTGACAGAAACTAATCCATCAAAATATCCTACCATCTTGAATGTTACTTCTAACATTTAATAATTTGGAGGCACAAAATAAGAAATCTGTTTTCTTTGCCATGTTCAGCCACCTTAAGGTGATATTAAATTCACCTCTCAGATTTAATTTAATGTCACTGCATCTTAGGCTGGCAGACAAGATTAAAGATCTATGCTGTCATGTCTGTTAAAAAATAAAGCTATCTCTAGGAAGACAGTTTAATATCAAACATGTTCATGCTCAGGAATGAGATTACGCAGTTCAGATAAATGGATATAACCTTTTAAAATAATGCAAAATAAGGTTCACATAGGAATTTATGTTTCAAAGAAATGAAACTGCATACCTTCAGTCTTCTCAGAACAGAGAATTGCCACACACATCATGAGACACAAAATCAGTGCCTTTGACTCTAATGGAACCATTTTCCTTTGATTTGATAGACAAAGAGGCGCTTTTGATCACTTCCTATTCCACTAGTCAACATCATTGGCCAAGATCACAGCACCAGTCATATCTTCAGTTGACACAGAAAAGGAAATTCTTGCTTGCAAAACTTCAAATACACAAGTTTGTTGTGATCAACAGTCTCCAAAGAGGGATCAGTGTAAGTGAGTAGGGATGTTTAGCAGACTGGCTTCAGATTGGCAAAGGAATATATATATTTCATTATATGTTTTTCTTTTTTTACTATGACAATGTTTATGTATACTGTTGTGACGAATTAAATATATATATATATATATATATATATATATATATATATATATATATATATATATATATATATATATATATATATATATATATATATATATATATATATATATATATATATATATATATGTATATGTATATGTATATGTATATATATATATATATATATATATATATATATATATATATATATATATATATATATATATAATGGATCATAATCTGTATAATCTTCCCTTAATTTATTCAATATATATATATACTATACATACATACATACAATACAAATTCATGACAAGCCATAATGATATTGCATTGTTCGAGGGAGGGAGGGAAGAAAGAAAGAAAGAGGAACATATGAATATGTATGTGTATGTATACTATATACTATGTATACATATACATATATACACATACACAAAGTTTTGAAATTGAAGGAAGAAACAATAATTATGTTGACTCCAGCCTGATAGCCAAAAATTCAAATGATTTGAAAGCTCTAGTGATAAAAAATTAAGGGTCAATGAGAAACATGGTACTAAAATTAAATGCAAAAGACCAAACTAATGCCAGCAGGTAGAACCACCAACCTTACAACTGACAATGAAGATATTAAAGTGATGGATAGTAAAGGAACCAGCCCCCAAGAAATATGTCACAGATTAGCATTTGGCAGAGTAGCCATGAGACTTTAGGGGAAAAATTCAAATGCCATAATGTGTCTATATATACAAAGATCAGAATCATACCAGCCATGGTATTTCCTGTGACACTCTATGGAAATGAAAGTTGAGTTTGAAGAAGCAAGATAGGAAGAATATTGACATTTTTGAACTTTGGTGTTGGATAAGAAGACTCCAGAGAATACAGTGAACAGCAAAGCAAAAAAATGATGGATTTCTGAACAAATCAACCTAGAGTTCGTCAAAGTACAAATGACCAGGCTCAAATTATTCTATGCCAGATACATTATGTGAAGACCTCTGGAAAAGGCTACAATGCTGAGAAAGATGAAGAAAAGAGAACAAGAGGGTGACCCCCAGCAAGGTGGATGAACTCAGTTACAATGGCAATGGGACCTGAAAAACCAGGTTAGTGACAGATTGTTATGAAGAAAATCTATGTGGTTGCCAAGAGCCAAAACCAACTTGATGGTACATAATCAATCAATCAATCTGGGATAATATCTTCTTAATACAGTTGAATTTTAAATTGCATCAGTCTCAACAAGAATGACCAATTATGAAAATTGTTAAGTCAAAACACTGGATATGAAGGGTACTTAATTACCTAATTAGTGAAAAATATGGAATAAGATCTAAACTTTCATCCTGCTATATCAGTATCTATACCAATGCTTTTCAGACATTCCTGTTACACTTTGCTATCAATATTTGGCTTTAGCGACTTCTGGTTGACGTCCAGAAGTCAGTTCTGGTTGACGCAAGAACAGCTTGGAAAATAGTGGGCTCTGCCGAGCCCCACAAAATCCAGCCAGCAACTGCTGTCAGGAGACCCAACGAGGTTAAAGCTACCTTGTAGGGGCGGCGAAGAAGGGAGAGGCACTTCGCGGATGACAAGGAACTCGCAATTTCCTCATTAGGTCTAAAGCAAGAACTCCTGAACAGCAGCAGGAACGATGGCCATTTTTGGCTAGTCACAAGCTGGGACAATCAAAACCGTAAGATTTGTGCTGGAGCGGTCAGTGGACAGAGCATTGAAGCTGGGTGAGATAACTTACTCTTACTCTAAAGTGCAAGATTTTCAAAAAATAATCTCCAAGCGTTAAGGAAGTAGTGATTAGACACATGGAGAAGACTGAAAATTAAGAGGCCAAAGAAATGCCCAAAGGAAGCTTTAAAATATAGAAAGCCTGGAAAAAAGCTTAAACAATCTGAAAGATGATTTTTGGGAGAAACTGTCTTTCTTATTTGTATCTTTAAACCCCTTGGACTTATCAGATAATCAGCTGCTTTTGACATACTGTTTAATGTTGGGATTTGGAGGAGGAGAGCCATCTACTGGAAGATGAGGAGCACTACTGCGTGACAAGTTTCATTGAATGTGAGGAATGTCTAATACATATAATAGAAGAAAGTAAACAATACCTGGAAGGCAGCCTGATGCAGATTCTATTTTAGAAGACGGTTTGGATATTTTGAAACACTTAGTGAGTTTCTTTTCTTTTTTGAAGATTTTTAAGATGAACTAAATTGCAAATTTAAATTGCAAATAACTAAACTCTATTGAACCTGGCTATTTGATTGTGGATTTGAAAGATTGGAGTAAACCTAATGGATTAATTTGGATTTGGATTATTAATGTTATTTGACATAACACTCTACAAGGCAAAAGAAGGTGATAGAAGAAAAGAGAAAAGAAGAAAAGTTAAATAAGACTTTAAAATTTGGACAATTGGGAAGACAAATAACTGGAAAACCAAAAGGCTGTAAAATACTAAAGAACTTTAAAAATTATAAATTTAGGGGATTTGGAGGTATAACTTTGGGATTGACTAAATCTTATTAATAATTGGTTCTGTTGGAGTTTTTAAATATTGAGACATTGGAACCATAGAGATATACTGAGTAATTTTTATCAAATTGTTACAAAATGGATTATCAGGGGATAATAGAGGTATATGAAGAAATAATTTTGATGCTCAAAAGCATGCATGAAACTATAAAGAACAATAAGGAGACAAGGAGACAAAGAAATATGTAGAAGCTTCTCAACAACTCGGGGGGGTGGGGAGAGAAGATGAACATGATACTCAGAAAATAGATGAGAAATTAGAAGCAGTGGAAGAGAAAAAATCAAAATGAGGTGCAAAGATAATGAAGAGAAAGGATTGATAAGTAGGAATCAAATAGATAATTCCTTAAAAGTCTATAATAGAACAGAGGAAAAAAAGAAAGATCTCTTCCAAAAAAAGAAAGGTCTAGAGAAAAAAAAGAAAATCTGTTTCAAAAAAAAGAAAGATTAATGGATGGGTGCCCAAATGATACAGCAGAAAAAGACAAAGGGTAACCCGAAGGGAATACTCAGTAGGTATAAAAATATCAAAAAAATTATACAATTCCAAGACAGAGAAATAAAAGGGTGATTAAAAAGTCAACAACATTTGGAGGAGGAGGGTGAGGGAAAGAGGAGACTAAATGGCTGAGGAAACTAAATGCTAGATCCCAAATATGGCCCTCTGGTATTTGGGCACTTTGTAACTGGGTGCATAGCCAAAATGTTCTCTTCCTCCTAAAAAAAAAAGGTTGAGATTCTCATCCTAAACAAAGTTCAACTTTGTGAGATTAATAAAACATATTTTTCCGTAACCTTTATGAAGTTTAAGAAGTTTTATAACCAATGCTAATGATCCTAAAAGTCTCACAGGATTTACATTTACCATGTTTTATATTAAAAGAAAGTCAAATCACACGCTATTTTAAGTTTTTTTATTATTAATATTTTTTCAACTAATGGTGGAATACAAAAAAATAAAACATTGCTATTTTAAAATCAGGACACACAGTTTTAAATGGGTACATGGACCTCTACTTCAGATCTTATGCCAAGAAATAAACAAGGAATATTATTAAGTATAGTAAAGATGTTTAAATAATGTTAATACTGTACAGAATGGTGCACAATGCAGCTTCTGAATGAATGCTGTGCAATTTTAGTCTTAAACTCAAGGAGCCAATTTTTATTTAAAATGTATTTATCCCATTTGTAAAGTTGACTGATTTCATAGTGACTCTGAGCAACATACAATATTAAAAGCAAATTAACAACACTGGGAAAATAAAATTACATATGCAGTATCTGGAAAGAGGCCAACACCTCATCAAAGGAGCCTGCTACTAAATTTAATTCAAAGCTGGGTGAAATGCCACATTTGAAGAACCAGGTTTGAACAAGAGATATACAAATCTTCGGGAGTGGGATGTTGTTCCAGATGGCAAGAACCATGATATCAGATGACACTTTGTAATAGAAAGACCCAAAGTATATCAACTATCATAGTAGGACAGGCAGATAATGTGGAAGACAGAAGGTCTCTCAATATGTAATGCTTTTAAATCCAGATGTGATTGGAGAGGTATAACATCTGATTAAAAATGGTTGAAATTAAGAAAAATATAGCTTATTCTGCAGATGGGACACCTTCCCCATCTTTATACAGTCCTCAATGCTTCTCCCAGGACACAATATATGGCCATCTACCTAAATATAATTCTGCACCCATATCGATGAATGCAATAAAATTCTGCATTCAGTTGGAAATCCTGTTCCTTGTTTGATAAGCTTCCATTTTAAGAAGATGGAAACTGATCAAACAACCAATTATCCTACTTATAATGTGCTGTTTTAAAAAAAAAAGCAGTTGGGGAGAGTTTGTTAAATGTTATAAATTAACAATATAGTTAATTGTGAGCTTCTAACTGTTTTACTTTTTTTAAGAGAAACATTATTGGACAAGTGAGAGAATTGGATTGAGGGTGTAAATATGGAGAATATATGAACATCACAATATATGAAGATGGCATTCAAAATTAAAGAATATGAACTGTTTCACAGGGGCCAATTCTCCTAGATGGAGACCATGCAGGGCTGAGGAGTGGAACAATGCAGTGGGAAGGGTGTTGGACTAGATGATCTCCATGGATCCTTCCAATCTTTTAAGTTTGATTTTACGAATTGTGTAGAACACACTTAATCCCCGCTTACTGCAGCTGCCTTTTTCTGAAAAAGCAAAAGTATACATCTGACCAAAAATAATCAATAAGGGGAACCTTGGGGTTAACTCGGTTTTATAAAAACATGAAATGTTGACTTCAAAAGGGATAGGAAAGAATAGGAAAAGAATTTTTACTTTTGTGCTGAGAACATAAGATTGCCAAAATGATATAAAATGTACTATTTTAAAAGGAAAAAAAAATCCTCCACCTTGGTATAGTTAACTATATGCCAACAGTTAGAAAATAACAATTGAGCCAGACCTTCAATTCATTAGGCGTATTGTTTCAACATATTTGCCAGATTGAGGCCCATGGTCTGCATAATTGGCAGCAATTTCTTTAGGCACTTTTAGTGATATGCACTTGGAATGATCAGACATTGAAAAAATGGCCAGCTCAAGCTTATGGCAGTCTTTCTGAAGATTTAGTCTTTAAATTAAATAAATCAAGGCAGAAACAAACGTCAGGGAAAATGTAACAAAGTCTACTTAAATATATTTTATACAAGATTGGATTGTGTGTGGCACTGAGACTGTATGTTTCAGAGAATTCTTGGTACCTTATGACCGATATAATCTGTTTAAAAATTAAAATCTTACCAATTCTTTTATGGACTACTGAACAGTCACAGAAACAAGTACTGGTTTTAGGGTGAAATGTGCAGTATGGCTGTCATCAAGAAGGCCAAAACTGCTATTGCATATTTGACTGGCCAGAAAAAATATCAACATCTTTGTTTCAAATATATAATGCCATGGAATATTTTGCATTAACTTTTTTCTAGTTACTATTTTTTTGCTTGTTTATTCCAAAAGCGGTCCACCAGAACACCATCTACTTTAGTTTGTTATGAATGCAGCTTCATGAAGCTTTTCATCAATGTTGCCAGCTTCTCAACATCTTCGATCGTCACCGCATTATACAAAGATGCCCGAATTCCTCCCACTGATCTGAAATATGAAGGAAAATGGGGAGGGGAGAGGAGGGGGTTGCATGGTGACTCTGTTTCACAAAGACATTTATTTTTTGGCAAATGCCAAAATAATTTATTTATTTATTTATTTAAAGCAGGTGTATTCATCCATGATGGCTTTTTACTGCTCTGCGATAATATAAGCATAAAAGGAACATCCAAGGCAAAGCAATATGAAACTGGGAAGAAAAACACATACAAGAATGTTCCAAAGGTGCTTTTCCAAAAGGAAATTGGAACTTTCTTGGGGGTTTTTTACTTGAAAGCTAAAGAAGCTTCTTGGATGAGAAGCAAAACGTTTTTAAGGAAAAAACCGAGAAAGTCTAGTTCCTTTTTGGAAAAGCACCTTTGGACAATTATGACCTGGATGATTGAGAATCTCCACAGACACAACATAGGAATAAAAGAATGGAGAGTGTATATGTAAGGGATATGTCTATAGATGAGTATATATTTTCAACAAGGATCAGCTGAGTACTGGAACTTGGGCTCTATTATCCTAAAACCTAAAGTAATTGTGAAAAAACTCCAGTTGTCGACATTATACAATTATACATTATACAATCATGAGGTCAGAAACAGAAGAGGGTGTTTTTCATGAGGCTCATTTACCTCAGAACAAAACAATTTGTCATTTTAGACTAATATCAATAAAAGTGACTAAATGCTGCTTTTCTCCTTCTGAATGTTTCACTGTTCTTAAAGAAAGGATCCTGAATCACCCACAATGTCTTCAGTATCTGTATTATCATATTCATATGATCCAAGACTGTCAAAACTGCTCTGAGAACCAGAAATTATTGCTTGAGTGAAAATTTTATATTTTTTAAAGTGAATGAGCAAACATTCACTATAACCCTTATTTATATACAACTAAAACTCTTGTCCCTGTTCATCTGTTTGTAACTTTCAAGTCGATGAAACAGTGCATCATAGGTTAACTGTTTTTGAATCAGTGTAACTCAAATGGGCTAACTTACAGAATGTGCCCTAAATCCAGGACCATTATTTCTATGGGATTGAAATTTGGAAAGTTGTGGCTGTTTCAGCACTACCACACTATCATGGTCAGCTGCAGTCACGTGACTGTCATTTCCAATACTCTCTAACAGCTTCCCATAAATCAATGCAGAAGGCATCAGGAAGTTTACACACAGTTATGATTTTCAAGCTCCCTGCCTGCTTCTCTCTAGGAAATTCACTGGTGAAGCCAGCAGGAAATTGCAAATCCAAGGCCAGCAGGCAGGAAAACTGATGCTGCTGGATGGGGAGGGAGCAAGGGTATGTGCAAGAGGTGGGGCAAGGGTCATGGAGGGTGTGAGGAGTGCCCAAGTGATGTGGTGAAGTCAGAGACGGTGCACAAAGGTGTTGCATGAAGAGAGTGTGTGTGTGGATGTGTGAGTGGCTGGAATATGTGCACAGGGATTAAGGGAAAGTTAGTGGCTGGGGGAGACTTATCTAAGCAACTTGCAATTTCCCTGCTGGCTTTTCCATTGACTTTCTCCCTGTAATGTTATTACAAACAAATTCAGTGGGGAAGCCAGCAGAAAGTCAGAAATCACTCCCGTTCCCATTAATTTTTTGCCCGCCTGTGCTCATTCTGTTGATCTGAACAATGGCACAACTGAAACAATCACCCCAACAGGTTTCAGGTTGTCTACTATGTGTTACATTTTTGTCCATTAATTCTGAAAACAGAAGCTATTTGTCATTCTTGAATGAGTATGCATGGATGCATACAAAAAAGACTTGTGCCAATTTTTTTTAAAAAAACGAATCTCTGCCTTACCTATGACCTTTCAGGGATATCATGTTGTTTTCTACTGCTTTTTCAAGGAATTCTTTTTCTAGAGCTTCATCACCCTTAATGCTGCCAATCCGGAAGGGAACATTCATTCTGCTTCTGCTCTTTTCTTCCACGGGGCATCTGTAAATGTCACAGACATAGAAGCTATTACCACCTCGCTTTTATTGATTTGTTATCACATATATTAGTTGATGTATTGAATTATTAGTGAGCTAGTTAGGTTTCTAAGTAGCATGGTATTTGTTCAGTCACAGTAGCTGTTTTTCTCTGCAAAGATCTATTCAAGAGATAATGACATGGCATTTGAAAACTCTGTTCAACAAAAGGACTTTTTCCAGCAGTTTTCACCAATTTGGTGTCCACTCGATATGCTGGAGGTCAACTTTCATTATTTTTAGCCAGCCCGACCAGATAAGCACTTCTCAGGCAGAGGACATACGTGATCATTATGCACACCAGCTTGCATTGCACTGAACACTTAACATGTTGCGAATCAGAGTCAAAGGCTAATTAATGTGAACAGTCCTTAATTTTTCTTTTAAAAAATCATTAAGCCTTTGAAGCTTTTCTTGAACTAAAGCATAATTCTCATTAGTTAATGTAAGAGCCCTGAGAGACCAGAAGAGAGAGACTAGGCTGAGTCCTACTGATTTTCCCCAGTGTCTAATTTGAAGAAGCGTATCACCTCTGGCTCCAAGAGCAGTATATATAAAAGTCATGGCAATTGCCATAAATTCTTGAATTCACGAATGCTCTTAAAGAGATAATTGTTTTATAAGCACCAAACAGTAATTAGTAACTAAATTAGAGGAGTAACATTTTAAAAAGCAGCAACAATTATTTCAAAAACTGTAATCTCTCTAGTGTGCCAAGCGTAAGCTTCAACTAGACTTCCTCACCTAAACAAAAAGGAGGAGGCACTGCATAGGTGATGGCAAACCTATTGCACGTGTACTGGAAGAGGCACGCAGAGCCATTTTTCCGGGCACGCAAGCCATTGCCCATTGCTCTTCCGGGTGCCAGCCAGCCAGCTGGTCTTCATGCAGCACCGGAAACTGGAAGAGCAGGCAACCGGGAAGATCACACACACATGCATGCCAGAAACTGGAAGACAAGGTGGATGGTGCACATGTGCGTGCCAGAAACTGGAAGATCAACTTCCCGGCGCGCACATGCGCACTGGGCAGCTGCTCTTCTAGTTTCCAGCACACACACGCTTGTGCTCCCATTTCGGCTCTCGGTGCCGAAGAGGTTCACCAACACTGGTATAGGTGGAAGGACAAGGCCAAATGGCTTAAGCCATAATACTTTCTTGAGACATGATTATGCTTTGCCTTCAGCTCAGTGTGCTCAATTTAGAAGGAATTTTAAAAATATTTGTACCTAAAGTAACCAACAAACCAAGCATTGAACTGGTAACTGTAAGATGTGCACTTACCCTATGGTAAGATGAGCAGCCAATACATTTTATAAAGAAATATAAATAAATAAAATATCCCTACAATTAGTGCGATGTGTTAAGCCAAAGACCCTGAAGTTTATCCCCAGACAATCTGTACAAAACTGTTGTTAAACTGTTCATTTAACCACATTTCCGAATAAAGATGCTTTAAAAATGAGATGGGAAACAGGCTTGAGAATAAACAAACTTCACTTGAACATGTCTGATTTTGAAATGCGTTTGAATATTAGTATTCAGTATTAATGAGCTTAAATGGACTCCAGAGGATGGTAGAGGACAGGAAGGCCTAGAGGAACGTTGTCCATGGAGCCGCGATGGATCAGACACGACTTCGCAACTAACAACAACAACATTCAGTATTAATATACTTGAACATGGGTTATTTTCGCTGGTGAAAATTTAGTCTTTAATTTCACTTCTTGATTGGAGACTTGGAGAAATAATATTTTACCTGCCAGATACCATAGCCTGAAAAAAATGGAAACCCACCACCACCACCACCAGACCATGACACTGGGGTGAAAGCTGAAGTTCCCTAGAGAAATAATGAGACAGTGGGTTTCTTCCACTTCAGAGATCCAACTGATAATAAGTAGGACCGGAAGTGGAAGCTGCCAGTTACTACTACTGCTGTTCCTCTACACTTGGCAGAGCAATTCCTCTGCCACCTTTTGCCTGTAGTTGAACACATGTCTCGGTTCATACATTGCACTAAGCCATCGTAAAATTTTAATATGTTGTTTGCGAACCATTTCAAGAAATGTTTTAGGACAGTTTATTAAAAGTTCGAGAAAGTTTATTAGGCTTGAGAAGAGATCCAGATTTGAAGGGGAAAGGTGACTCCAGGTACATACATCACACTTGTCAGCCTCTCCTTAAATGAAATAATAGTTTCCTGGGTTGTTCAAGCTTTATGGAATAAACACCCCATTGACCCCAATCATTTCTTTCCTTTTAAAATCTGGATTTCTGCAGAAACTTTATATTTATGGCTTAGCATGTTCTTTGGCATCCGGCCAATCGTGATTCTTCAATCACGGTTTAAGTGCAACATGTTAATCTACCTCTACATTATGCAGTAGCTATTCCACACATATTTTGCACGTTACTTGAAGGAAAGAGGCAACTGTAGGGTGAAGCACATTGTTAATCTGCCAGCCTACTTGCTAACTTGTTATTTTACTCTTCTTTTGCCAAACGGTAGGTCAAACTATAAAAGTGACCAATCTTTATATTAGGACTCATTTATTTACTTTAAAAGGTTATTTTTTTCTGCCCCTTCCTACATCAGACAAATTTTTTAAAATATGTTTCCAAAATGTTTATGCTTTGCACAGTAATGTTTCATGTGACATTTTCTTCTGTTTGCTATAGTTCATAGTATTTCTTTGGGGTTTATCGAAAAGGACGCACAAGGCCTCTGATCTGATCATTAACTTCTTTGCTTGCCTTTATGTGGAAAAGTTTCAGTGGCAATTCTAAGGGAGTTAATTCCCTCTTTCTTCACATGAACAGATATATTCAGGCATCAAGCCATGCCTTACTATAAGCCCCTTTCTGTACAATAATCATACTTACGCATAGAATCCATTAGATGTGTTGATAATATCATAAATCATTTGTGATTTAATTTGGCTGAGTTTATCCATAGCCATAACACCACCATTGTTTTTTATCCACTCCAAGACCAAGCCCATAATGTAGATACTAGAATCAAGAAGAGAAGGCACCAATTACTCATTCAACAAATTCTGCTTCTCCAATATAAAATATTAGGCTTAGGAAATCTAGCATAGAATTGACTCAAAACTATGGAGATTTGAAAGAGCAGGAAAAAGAAAATATCTAACTTATATCAAAAGAAATTTCCATCATTGGAAATAACCTCATTGGATAATTTTCTGTCATAGCTGTAGAAATTATAGTGCAAACAACTATGTGGAATATTAGTCCCTTTTATGGCCCCCAAAGTGCATAAAACCAAAATCTTTGTCCATTTAGTTGCTGTTGCATTTTGAAAACATCTAAAACTTACAGACATCCATTTTGCCTTTGAAAACTCTTGAACACCCTCCTCAAATACACTTTGACTAACTCATTTTTGGAGAAGACCCTTTACATGCAGCAGAAAACCTGACCTGATCTTTAAGTCAATGGAAACTGCACATACCTGGCAAAATTGCAAGAAAAAGAAATTTTCTGCAAGTGTGGAACATTTAATCTCAGTTCAAACAGAGGAAAGGAAGAGGAATTCGCTAAAAATTGCTGGTGTTATGCATATAATATCCCCACCTATGCATTGAACTAACTATCCATCCACTTCTTTCATGCATATACTGCACCATGTTTTCGCAAAGCTGCTTGCCAACAACAATTACTAGAAAACAGTAGCTTTCATGCATTTGTTAGCTACCATTTTCAAAGAAAAGTTATTGCATAAAAATGAAAGCACAAAATGCAAGCAATTCACTTAGTGCGATTTTTAGCAATAAAATTGCTGAAGCAGGGATCTTTCTTGTGGACTCTGTTTTGCATAATAATAAATTGTGTGCACATTTGCAATACTTCCAAAAGATTTTCTTTTGCTATATTGTTTAATGAATACTTCAATAACTATTAGACCAGAATTCTCCAATCTTAGGTCCTTTAGAGGTTGGAATTGCCTCCAAATATTAGCACAGTCTCAGAATTTTCACACAATGTGACCTTTGAATTTGTCTTAAAAGAGCTCAAGAAGCCTCCATCCTCAACGCTTTTAATTCATTTGCAGGTAAACTTTTGTACATTTCTGAACAACAATACAAGAGGCTGAAACCAAATAATATTTACCACAATCACTAGTATGACTACTCTACGCTAGAGTTTCAAACAATTTCAAGTACTGTTATTCACAAAATCTCTCAACAAACCTTTCAACCCACTTTGAAAGATATTTATTATCCTCTTGCCAAGGTTAACAGTATTCAAAGCCTCAGAATACATTCAAGGCAACGGAAGGCTTTTAACCAAAATACTCCAGCTTCCTAGCTACTATGAGAAGTATTATGTTCATTGAACTTGAGGGGTATTATTATAAATCAACAGTCTTGGGACCAAACTATTGTCCAGCACTTAACAGTATTAAAGCCAACAGTGTCTTCAGTCTTTCAGCAGCCAGTAGTCTTACAACTGGCCCAGTCTTTAGAAGTTATATGCTCAAAAGTTACAATTCTTTACAGAGCGGGTGCACACTAGTTCCTGTAAAACTGGTCTCAGAGAATGTGGCCTTTTTCATGGTGAATGCTGCAAAGAAATGCTTTGTGAAACAATGTTTAAACTAAACATTTTTTTTCCTTTAAAAACATTACAACAAGAAGAAAAACTGTGGCAAAAGAAAGCAAAGATAGTACCAGCAGTAATAGGTGCCTTGGGTGCAATTCCAAAACATCTGGAGCACCACTTGAACACCAATGGCATTGAAAAAATCGCCATCAGTCAATTGCAAAAGGCAGCTTTATTTGGAGCAGCTTACATCCTGCAAGGACACCTTTTATACTATCAAACAACATCTGCCTATCCCATGTCCTTGGGAAAGGCTCAATAGGTGGATAAAAATGCCAAATACAGCCTAAACAGCTGGTTTATTATGTGACCAACAGTAATAGTTTATTAGTGTTCATTAAATTTGCATGCTGCCCAACTCTCAACAACCCTGAATGCCTAAAACCATGTAAAAACGTACGAGAAGAGAAATATTGCCATCCCCTAAGATTTTGCTAACCTTTTGGCTTTTTATTGGCAGAATATAATCTACAAACATTGATGACAGCACTCAGTTCATGAGCATTTTTTTCCTGCCTCCCTGTGCACTCTTGCCAAGTCAGATTTGCTTATCCCTGTTGGCCAATGCAGAATCCTTTCTCCACATTGAGCTGAATTTCAACTAAGCTTCCCTATTCCCTAAGCAGATGGGAGGGAGGAGGAGGAAGAGTGGGGAGAGAAGTATAACTGAATGACCCACTTTAAAGCCACCCTACCAGTTTCAGTGCTGTCCCTAAAGCAGGTTTAGTCATAGATTTAAATATCAGGCAAATCCTTGTAGCTAGGAAATGAGATTTCTTCTGGGGGAAAAAGGTTATTAATATCTACCCAGAAGATTAATGTCAGGAAGGCAAGTCCGCTATTGACAGGAAGTTAAAATGATCCACACTGCAAGAATTTAATTCAGCGCATCAGTCTGCCAACTCTTTAACATTTAATTCAGGATCTTGGCAACCCATGCTGTCACTAAAAAGGAGGAAAAGTAGTAGGCAGAATTGAAAATTTAGCCAATCTCTAGCAACACACACACAGCACGGTGAGTTTGATTTTCAAAATAAACTTGGAATGCACATACCCAGCCAATTTACAGGTTAATAATTATCATACTAGTACATGATATGTTCTGCAAATATGCTAGTACTATTATATATCTGTGACCAAAATCTTTACCAAACCCACTGAGCTTAGAAATTTGCAGCTGATCAGCCCCAGAAGAAAGAGAGGGCTGTCCTGTCCTACTGTATTATGTAGCACAAAGAACTGACTGTTCTTGAGTTAACATTTCTTATAGCACTCAAATTTTCTGAAATGTTCTTCAAAAGGTTTAAGAGTTTCCCCCAAGAGTAAGCTTAGCACAATAAGTTTTGTGTGCTGGTACTAAATGGACTAGATAGGACAATACATCCAACATTCACCAATGGCCAAAAGGGAAACACTAAGCCAGGCTTTACTTGAAATTTGGGGGCACCAGAAAAAATTACTTCCCTTCCCCTTCCCTCCATTTCTTGATAAATCTAGATGAGGAATAGCAATCTGGTACCATACAGTCTAAAGCTACTGTATATATAGACTTAGAAAGATTATAGTCCAATTCTTTGGAGGTTACCAAGTTACTTGATCTTTCATTTAGTTAAAGCGAAGCTGTACTTATAATGCCATTGGATCCAGAGTTAATGGAACAGGCAGCCACTGTCATATTTGTCTGCTTACTGGATTCATATCTCAACATTTCATTCAGGAGCTCAAGCTGGGATATATAGTACTGCCACCTGTTTTACGTTACCACAGCCAATCCTGTGAGAAAGAAAGTGACTGGCTCAAAGTTCACTCAGTGAGCATCTATTTCAACCAGGCGTTTGCAGGTGATATATGTTGTGGCGTTTCAACCAGGCGTTTGCAGGTGAGTATGTTGTGGAAGGAGACACCCAGTCAAAGAAATGCCTAGGTTGGTTCCGAATACCTCTTGGTCTCTTTCAATGTATTGTTGGGCAATAGTCAAAAGGGAGCAACCACAAATAAGCTTCATTTAGGATTCTGTTTGCAATCATTGCATTCCTATGCAGTTATTAAGTGTCCTCATATAATCTGAACATGAGAAAGAAGACATATAACAATTAGTTCAAAATTGTCTTGGGACCTCAGAAGATTGAAGAACCTGCTGTATTTTAGAAGCCCTCCCAACTCAGAAGTTGACGGAACATACATTCTCCGACTTCTCTTGACCCTCCTTTCCACTAATAATCAAAAAGTAAGTCAACTCTAAGAAACTTCTAAGTAATTAGTAGAATGAAATTAATATTAACTTTAGCAAAAGTACCTGTAGCATGGAGGTGTGTTGTATAATGAAGAGTTTTCTACTTGCACTTTGTAGTCCAACACAATGGGGCACTCTTTCAGAGCATACCCAAGTAAATCCTCACGCACTATTACCACTGTGACTCCGGCACAACCAATATTTTTTTGGGCACCAGCAAAAATGACACCAAACTTATCATTGGGAGGAAGAATAAAAAGAAAGACACATTACATTAATGAGTGCATTTGCAAAACATTTATACTGTTCTAACTGCTTCATTAATGCATAGAACATATTCAAACTTGTAAACTGAACATGATCAGCCCTCAGTAAGAGGAGCAGAGGCATTGGCCCTGGTGACCTTAACTTTGAGATCATTACATATTGCAAAATGCCTTTTGGAAAGTTACCTTTGAAACATCCACTGGCCTGGAGAGGAAGTTTGATGACATATCACAAACTAAAACTGCTTTTCCAACATCAGGTACAAAGTCAAACTCCACACCATGAACAGTCTCGTTAGCACAATAATAGATATAAGAGGAATCTGGATTAAGGTTCCAGGTGCTTGGGTCAGGGATTTCTGAAAAAGATAAGTTGATGGAAAACAATGGGTTTGGTTTTTTTTTTAATTTCAGCCTGTTGATTGCCAGGAATGACTGCCAAAGGTCAAATGTACTGCCAGCAAACTTAATCTCCTACTTCAGCAAGGAAAGGGTTTAAAACAAAAATACCTAAGCCTCCACAACCTTGTGCAATTATTTGAAAAAAGCAGAGTCTGATAAACTGGGAGAGGAAAATTCACTTGATATGAAAAGAAAATAATTGACTAGCAATCAAAATAACTTTCTGTTTCAAAGTATTTGGGCATTTAAAGGAACATACTTTTTAAAAATATTTCACTTTAGTTTTGAATGTTAATTCTTATGTTGAAAATCATTCGGAAGACATTTTTCAAACTTTACATAGGTAAAGCCTTTCTGCTACTCATTAAAATAGCCTATTTTTTAAAAAAAACCTCTGCATGATCCTGAAGAAAAAAAAAAGTTACTGCAAGAATTGCTGTAACTTGTGTCAACCTTTTAAAGCAGTCACATTTTTTAAAGCTCACACAGTAGCCTTTAAAAAAAGGTGGTTTTCTCCCCCCCACCTCCCCGAATGACAGCTCTGAGCTGAGAACGCTGGAGCTGACAGGTGGGCCGTTTTAATGAACAGTAGAGAACTGCTCTGCTGAAAATTTCTTCTAAATTTTTGAGGCAAGTAAATTAATCCTCAATTACTTCTCCAAACGTAGACTATTAATGCTCTTGAATATCAGCAGAATTCTCATAAAACATGTGAATTACTTTATACTTTCTCTCTCACTCACACACATACCAAAATTGTTCACCTATTTGCTTTGAAATCTGTACATTCTTCACGATTGGGAACCTACCATCTCAGTCAGGGAATGAGCAAAGGTTGCTGGTTTGCATCAGATTTAAGAGACAGAAGCAAACATTCAATAACTAATATTTGCAGTACCTAAAGAAACTAACTTTGAAACTCTGCAGCGAATACAGAGTAATGCAATCCATCTTTTAGAATAGAAAGATGATGGTATGTGTCCACTAGCTCAGTGACAGGAAAATAAAGACCTTCCAGATATTTTAAATTCCTATCAGTCACAGTCAATATTTCAGTTATAAAATAAAGGAATTGTAGCCCAAATTAGTTGGCAGACACTAAGTTGCCTATCCTTGTACTTATCAATCTTGATATAACGTGAGATTTATTTTAAAGATAATTTTGTACACAAGATAACACACTGGTCATGTTGTGATCCGCCGGCAGCCTGCGGAGCTGGCAGCAAAGTCAGACAGTGAGGAGGTTGGGAGGAACATGGGCCAGTCCTGGAGTCTGGGGAAGGCTCAGACAAGGGCTCTGTGTCAGAGGCAGAGAGGGTGCCAGGGCCATCTGGTAGTTGTGTGCTGCCTCCAGAGCCTTTGGAATCTGACATCAGTGAGGCAGAAGAACAGTTTGAGCCTGTTCCCAGTGCGCGCATACGCAGAGCTGCCAGAAGGCAAGAACAATTAAGGGAAAAAAAGGACGACTCGGGAGTAAGGCTTGGAGTTGATTGGCCCCTCCCATAAGACATAAAAGAGGATCAAATGGATGTGAGCCTTTTCAGGAAGCAATTAGTTCATATACTCAATTCAAGCTCTAAGAAGTCCATTTGACTCTGTGCTCCATTTGGCCTTGCAAAACTAATTGGCAATTAGGTCTCTGGCAGCAGTTCAAGGAAGATAAAGGTGGGTTCTTATTAACAGTACCCTGAAAGACTGTGTCAACTTGAGCAGACATCTATTGGAATCATCACAGACTGTGAATCATTATGGGCTGTGAATGACCATAATTCTCAATAAAAGAGGTTTGGGGGGACTATAATTGTGATTTATGCTTTCTCAGGAAGCCTAGGTCATATTTCAAAACTTCAAAGACCCCTTTAAAGAAATGTATACGTGTGAAGTCCATATTAATTATGGCCAAAGTGTATTCAAGTTAAAGAAATTTGCAGCATTAATGCCCAAGCCTGTAATGTTTAGGAGGGAAGACCTGGAGTTCCTGCAGGAAAACTCCAAATAACTATGGAAAGCCAAGGAGATTCAGAAAAGAAGCCAAGAATATCTGGATTCTTAATGTTTCTTTTGTACTCAACCTGCAGAATTATTCCCTTCCTTTTTTACATTGGTGTTTGGATTTCAACCAGTTACCATGCATCTTTGAGACTGGTAACCTGGCCACTTGTTTGTTAGATTCTTGTCTATCCTGAGCACTGAAGTCCTCCCAGGAGGTTGCATGTGGTTAGTTGTATGTAGTAGTATCAGTCTCTTTGGGTATATATGTGCTTCCACTGGTGTGCCACCTCTTTAAGAGGCCATCACTAAACCCAATTGCTCCAGACAATTTTTGTCCAGCCTCCAACTGCCCCTTTCTGTTTATTAAAAAGGTTGTAGTTGTAGATGACCCTGGAAGAAACAGATTATCTGGATGTTTTGTAAATGGGTTTTATGCCTAGGCAGAATATTTTACCAACATTGATGGCACTTCTCAGGGATATGCAGCAGTTCCAGAAAAGGGATGATGCAGCTAACCTAGCCTTCCTTGAACTCTCAGTGACTTTTAATGCCATCAATCATAGCATCCTTTTGGACCAGTTGAAGGGAACTGTAATAAGGAGGAACAAGTGCAGAGAGACACAGGCATAGAAAAGTTGCATATGTACACACTTCTACAATGTGCAGACTATCAAACAATAGAAAGAAAATAACCTAGTATACATTTTCATGCAAGTAAGTTAACTTACTTGTGTAACTTGAAAGCTTGGGATGCACAAGGTTCACCTTTGCGTATTTCTCTGCCTCCTTTGCTGCTTTGGCTGACCAACCACCTGTAACTACGTAATCGGCACACCTGGCTTCTTTAAGCCCAATGAGATTAAGTGGAACGCCACTGAATTGGCCAGATCCACCACCTTGGAGGAATATCACTTTGTAATTGGCTGGTATATTGCTGTGCAAAACAGAAGAAAGGGTTTGGGGGTGGGGGGAAGCAATAATTCATTCATTGTGCCTGGTAAAAACAGAAGGCAGCATCCAAGTAGAGAAAATTTTAAAATACATTATGTTACATGTACAATACAATACATTACATTATAATATATTAATGTTTATTTAGAAATAATCATCCCAAATGGTGGTTCAATGCATAATCTTCTTCTGCCAGAATGATAAATATTATTTGTAAAATACAATGCATATATTTGCTCGTATTTTAAAACTTGAAGTATCTCGATATACTATGAGCTTTATACTGTTTTATTTTATTTTATTTGTTGGCAGGATGCATAGCTATTCTGCTTCTCAAAATGCCAGAACTGAATTTTTAAAAAAGGCTCAATATTGGATTAATAAGATTTAATTAATTCTCTAAAAGAGGGATCTTCAAGAAATCAGAACTAATTTTATCAACCGCTCCAATCTAGATACATCACATGCTATCCAGTTTGGAATATAGTGACAATGTTGAAATCATGCCAGCCTCCAAGTAGTTGCCACATGCAGACATGTTTGGTAGAATCTGGTCTCCGCAAAAGACAAAAAATGGCAAAAGCAGCCCTTGTTGGATTGAAAGAATGTAGAGAGATGCTCCTAAAACTTCAAGGCAATTTTTTAGCCTCTGTTGAAATTAAAGTATGAGCATTCCATCTCTTTAATACATTCTGAGTGGCATGCTCAACTATTGGCAGCAACTGTGTTGAGAATGAATCAAAACCCAGTACAGTATATACCACAGATTGAGGCCTTATTAAAAATGCATATATTCTGCCCTTATTAGCACTCAGGAGCTCCATATGGCAGAAGGAGACATAATGGAAAGTGAAGATACTCCCAATCATGTTATAAGGCAGTCCAGAAAACAAACAGTATGAAACTCTTGATTTCCCCCCCCCAATACATTTTCCTATGCATACTAAACATTATCATATAATTGTATCAACTTTTACAAAGCAATGTTGTGCTTCAGCCCCTCATAAGTATTTAATAATACACTTCAATGAAAAAGAGTCAAGTCATACTGATTGGCAGAACAATGTCACATAGCAAAGAGGATCTGCCTTTCTATGAAATTACCCATTACAATAATTCTCAGGACAATTGACAGCTACATCCTCTACACACCCCTAGCAGAAAAAGGATTTTAAAATCCTCTCACCAATTCTGTACTTTAAATTAACCTCTTCCCAATAGTTAATATATTTGTTTAAAAGACTGCACTGGATCTAATTAGTTAAATTTAAATCCTGTTTAGATCAGTGTGAAAAATGTCAACCTGATTTTATCAATGGCTAAATGCAAAGAGTTTTGTTGAGATCCAGCCATTAATGTTAAGTACTATTATAGACATTATATGTAACACATGGCTGTTACAAGCTATCATAAAACATAAATGATAAAAGAACCTTCCGGAAAAAAATGTATAACAATCCATGCCAAAAACAAATCACGAAGTGTGCCATTTTATCTCTGCAGCAATAAGCCATACACAGATAATGTTTCATCGAAAGATCATAAATATACTACACATCCAAAGGGAAAACATATATTGCAGCTACAGTATTTTCAGAAGTCAAGCTTTTAATGGCATGAATAAACAGGATAACTCACAGGAGTTCACGTAAGCAGTTCTCAGCGGCTTTGATGATTTTTGAAAAATCAGATGTTCTGTGACTCATTTCTAGAGAAAGGAAATCAAAGACATCATGTTATAAAAACAAACATACCGTAGCTTTTCAAATGATTGCATTTTAACTTGGCTTTCTTCAGGCAGCTTAAAAAGCACCTAAGAAACTGTAAACAGAGCAGACAAATTAATTTGCTAAACTCCACAAGGGTGTCATGGATAAATGGAGCTTAGGCCCAAATGAGAAATTATCTATCACATGCACCAGTGAGCACATTCTACTTACGTATCATGTTTCATACACTCAATAGAGGCAAAAGAATTAAGGCAGTAAAAATGGGGCACATAGATCAGCTCCCGCCACTGAAATGACTTTCAGACAAAAAGAATGCACAAACATTCCCATGCCCATCAATGTGATAAAGAATAAGAATAATATAATGAACTACAATAAATTTTCTTGGTTCAGAAGAAAGAGCTGAAGCACTTGGAACCTCAGTTCATTTCCTAAGAGAACTTAAATGGGGAATAGTAACAAGCATTGGCATTACATACTAGTGCGGGAAAGCTGCAACAGGACCAAAACAATTTTAATACTGCTCAGTCTCTCTAATGATCATACATTTTTCTTTTCTTTTCTTTTATGTCCTAGCGTTTTCCCACAAGCACACGGTCACCTTTTTTGGATCAACCGAGGGTTGATCCTTTGCTTGCAACAGAATATCAGAGTCGGAAGGGACCTGGGTCTTCTAGCCCACCCTCCTGCTCAAGCAGGAGACCCTCTACCATTCCAGACAAATAGCTATAAAGTCTTTTTAAAAGCCTCCATAATGGAGCACCCACAACTTCTGAAGGCAAACAGTTCCATTGGTTAATTGTTCTCACTGTTAAGCTATTTCTCCTTAATTCTAGGTTGCTTCTCTCCTTGCTTAGTTTCCATTCATTGTGTGTCTTGTCTTGTCTTCTCATGCTTTGGAAAATAGGTTGACCCAGGGGTGAAATGCTCCAGGTTAGGTCCGGTTCGCCCAAACCGGTAGTAAAAGATACTACTGGTTCACCAAACCGGTAGTAAAAAATGTAAAAAAAATCAGTTCTGATGATCAGGTGAGAGACACCCGATCGTCAGAACTTTTTTTTTTACTTGTTTAGCATTTTTTTACTACCAGTTCTCTGGAACCAGTAGTTAAAAATGGTTTAAAAAGAAAAAAAAAGTTCCGAAGATCACGCATCGCTCACCTGATCATCGGAATTTTTTTTTTTACACTTTTTAGGCATTTTTTTTACCACTGGTTCTCCAGAAGCAGTAGTAAAAATGCTTTTAAAAAGTAAGGAAAAAAAGGCACTGGCAATCACAGCTGTGCCGCGCGATCGTCAGAGCCTTTTTTTTACCTTTTAAAGCATTTTTTAACAAGCTATTGTTAAAAGCTGAATAGGTTGTAAAAAATGCTTTTAAAAATAAAAAAAAAAGATTGCATGCCACAGCTTATCACACACACCCGCACAATGTTCTACTTACCCCGTACCACGTTTTGGTTCTACTTACCCCATGCCTCCCTTTGGTTAATGTGTGGTGTGTTGTCAGGGTTCCAAGGAACACCCCCAATGAAATAAAGCTCTGAGGCTTGAGGTTCCTCAAAGTTCTAATTTATGTTGGCACAACTGGGAAAACCTGAAACTGAAAGCTTCCAGGTTTTCCACACCCAATTGACAGTTCACAGCCCTGCCCCACACCCACAAATTCATCACATTGTCCAATCAATTCTTCACACTCAACTGGATACAATCTTCAGGCAGTCTACATCAGACGCAGGCAAAAGTCCTTGAATACGGAATGTTGTTATGACTAACTTTCTACCACTCCAATAATAACCCCCTCCCAACTTCCCCAGCTAAAATATGTGGCAGTTAAGAAGCAAAAAGAAAATTGCCTTCCAAAACTGACATGTGCACCCAGCAAACCGGTAGTAAACCGGTTCAGGTTTCACCACTGGGTTGACCCGCTGTTCTTTTTGGCAGTTGTTTCCCTACATTTTCATTTTCAGTAACACCCCAAATAAAGATGAGTTCCTTACCAAGGACGCTAATACCAAGGCCTTTGTAATCAACCAATTCTTTCTGGGCTTCCAATAATACCTGCAAAAAATATTTGACATAATTATGCTCATGTCATAGGCAAATCATCTGTTCTATAGAGAGATAAAAGTCACTTAGATTCATTATTGTTTACATCTTTACATGTATGCTTTAACATTTATCCAAAAGTAAGTAGTATATATCTACCAAGATCCTAGACAGGTATTGCCTGATTTGAGTGGTAATATTTGAGTGGAATTTGATCTGGGTGTTTCTATCAGCTGAGATGGCAAAGTTTGGTCCCAAGAGCTTCCATGTTGTGAAGTACCGGTATGTGCTTTGTAATACTGAGTAATCTATCTAGGTTTATTTTATCTGGCCTGCAAAAATCCAGATGACCACTGGAGGGCAATGAGGTTCTTTGTTGCCAACTACTGATCATCTGAAGTTTTACAGTCTGTAATAATAAGCCTACTATAACTGTACAATTATATGGATTCTAAGAGGAAAAATAATTTGAAGGATGTATTTATTTATTTATTTATTTATTTATTTATTTATTTGATTTTTATACCGCCCTTCTCCCGAAGGACTCAGGGCGGTGTACAGGCAGAATAAAACAAACAATACAAAATACAATTAAAATGCAATTTTAAAAACTTATTTAAATTAGCCTGACAATTTAAAAATTTACCATACACTAAAAAACCCCATTTAAAATTAATAAAATTTGACATTTAAAATTCAATTTAAGCCAGCCCCGTGCGGATAAAAAGGTGTGTCTTCAGTTCGCGGCGAAAAATCCGAAGGTCAGGTATTTGGCGTAAACCTGGGGGAAGCTCGTTCCAGAGTGTGGGAGCCCCCACAGAGAAGGCCCTTCCCCTGGGGGCCGCCAGCCGACATTGTTTGGCGGACGGCACCCTGAGAAGTCCCTCTCTGTGAGAGCGTACGGGTCGGTGGGAGGCATGTGGTAACAGCAGGCGGTCCCATAGGTACCCAGGCCCTAAGCCATGTATTGGCCTGCATGTTGCATTTAATCAACTTAACTCAAATGGAGCACAAGTCTATTCCTAGGATTACCTACACAATCCACCTCTTCTTCAGATTTGGATTACTCTGTCTTCTTTTCACATTCCAATATCTATTAGATTCTAAAATGTTCTGGATTATTTAATTTTTTATTATTTTAAATGAGAGTCACTTTGGGAAATCTTTGCCTGGAAGACTCACCAACACAAAATTGTCATTTAGATTTTACAAGTGACACAGGGATTTGTTACCCAATTGAATCATAGGCCATCTGTAACTATTTAAATATAAAATCTGTTTTGAAAGCTGGAATTCCCAACAAGATGCCAAGAGATGCCAGTGTGCTGTATATACCTTCTGGAGGACTTTGCCAGATTTCCATTCCCAGCTGGCATTTTTTGTTTTTTTTAAAATAATAATAAAAAAGGGAAACTGGCATGCTGCAAAATAAAGCATCAGCTTTCACCATCTTTATTTCCAAGATTATATCTGGAAGTAAACATTATTTTGATTATACATTTTCTTAAGAAGTACAAAAAAAAATAAGCAGCTGTAACCTATCAAAGATTTGGGCTTCCTGAAGATTTTATCCATAGGGTTGGCCTATTAAATTAACCACTTAGGCTGCCATTTTTAGAAAATAATTTATCATCTATCTATCCATCCATCCATCCATCCATCCATCCTTCCATCCATCCATCTATCCAAACTTAATTGAGAAATAAAGATGCCTTTATACAACCGATTACACCAGTGCCTTCAGGTGTAAATCTTACTCAACATCAAATCTGATAAAAAGTTCAGCTAATTCTACTCAATTTCTGAAATAAGGCTCTGGTACAGTAATCTTTATTAGCTATCCCAAAGGTGCTTTTCAAAAGGCAACTGGACTTTCTTAGTTTTTTTTTCTTGAAAATATTTTACTAAGTTTCTTCAGTTTTGACTGAATGGTGGGGAAATGGAAAGATTTAGATTCCTTGCATCGTTAGCACTCTGGGTCTATTGTTGAGAGTTGTTAAGGCCACTTGGGGTTTTATCTGTACCCTCAAGGTCACCTGATGGGAGTGCTGAAAGGACTGTGTTGTAGACAAGAGATAAGTGGTATTGTATCCCTCCCCCTCTGTTAAGAGGGCTGTTCAATTTTAACATTGGTGGGCTACTTGACCCCTTTCAAACCAGTGGTCCTCTCTATCCAGAATGTGGAATTTGATGTCTTTAAAAGATGATTCAGGTTACCCTGAGGTACAGATAAACTCCCAAGTGGCCCTAACAACTCTAAGAGTGTTCTGCAGTTGACTGCAAAGAATATAAATCCTTCCATTCCCCACCATTCAGTCAGAACTGAACTTTAAATTAACCAATGGCTATAACCTTTATTTTTCTCATTCCATAATGCATATCCTCTAATGAGTATTTTATCTGATAACCCCATCAATTCTATCATTCTACGCTATTCATTTAATATTTCAATTAATAATATTTTTCTCCAATCTTTGTTAACATATCTTCCCTTCTAGCCGTAAGTCTAGTTGCCTTTTGAAAAGCACTTTGGGACAACCATGACCTGGATGATTGAGAATCTCCATAGACACTCCTTACAAGCTGCTTAACATAGAAAATTGTTTCTTTTAAAAGGGAGGGGGGTATATCCCAGATAAAATGTGTAACTAACCCAAATATATAACAATGGCGCTTTTTTCTAGGCCTCAGTAAGAAACATGGTTATTTTTGAAACTGTTTAGACATGCAGTTCTGCTGGAAAGCTGAAAAACCAGATATAAAGAGCCACACCCTCCAAATGTAATTGGATCAAGACAGCTGCTGATGCAACATTTTGGATTAAATTGAGTTACATACTAAGAAAATAATTCAGTTAGCATGAAGCTGCCTGAAGTTGTACCCTGCTGTATCTATAATTATGTCTGCCCTACACATTCACAAAGGATTTATTCAGCAAGAGGACACAATGGATTTTTCAAATACTTTCCTCTCTTGAATGCACAAACAAAATGGTTAAGAATTAGATAATCCAGTTTTCCCAAATGAAAAACAGGAGAACCTACTTTTTTGGACTGCATCAGATATAAAAAGGTAAAACACCAAAATGCCAAGTTTCTATTACTTTAAACTAAGTATACTAGGAAAGTTAGTTAATCGAGTAAAATTAGCATGCTTGAAGAGTGTAATGGAGATCCCTAACACGGAGTTTCCAGGACAACCATGTCAACAGGGGCACCGTTTCCTGACTTTTTTTTTGCATCCAAAGTATTCGCTGAAAACAAAAATAAAATTGGCCCGATGCGAAAGACAGAAGTATCTTCCCCATCGTCTCTTTCCAAGCACAGTCCCCCAAAGTTTTGCAAGCATCCTTCCAAAAGTTGCTCTCTTAAAATGGGCACTTACGAGAGCAACGTTCGGCACTCAAGTTTTAAAGTAATCCTATTTAAACCAAGGTTTACTCGATAGCAACGCTTACTCTCCAGGCATAGCGGCACCACAACCTCAGGGCAAACTTCCTCAATTAAACAGCGCGGAGCATCCCACCCGCTCCGTTTATAGGACATCCTCCCAGTTGCCCTCGCCAATTCGGAGTACCTACCGATCGCGGGAGTTTCGCCGGTCCGGCGCCGAAATTGGCTACGTGTTTCTTAGCGTCCATGGTTGCCAGCGGCGGAGCTCCTCTGCCTGCCTCGACGCGCGCACCCCTGTATCTTCTCCTTGGCTCTCTCAGAAGCTCCCTAAACTGCAGGGCTCCTCGGAGGTTCTGCTTTTCTATTGGTTTCTTTCGCAGGGGGTATGGCAACTGCTCGCGATCCGATTGGTCGGCGCTTCGCAGCCGGCCCAGTTATTGACCAGTGGCCAGGATCAGGCGGCGTGATAGTCCCGTCCTTCAGTGCAAAGCAGGGACGAGATTGCAACATCCGATCCACAGAGCCGGAGAGGCGACTCAGCTTGCCGAGTCAGCTGCAGCCTTTGGACGAGCCTCCCCCGCCGGCAGCGTTGTGTGCTGAAGCTGAGTTATTGGATCTTGCTGCGAAGAAGAATCACAACCTCCATTCGGGAAGGCTGGCTTCCACTGGAGCTGTCTTATTAGCACGATCCTGTGTCATAAACTATGGCACGACTAGAAAGAGGCTGTTTCAAACAACGACGGAGTATTGGACGGGAGGGATGGAATCGTTCCCGTTTTCTGCCAGCCATCTTTAACTTCAGCTGAGCAAATTGGGGTGGGATGCCTGTCTTGTGTGGTCGCTAAGAGTCGACACCAACTTGATCGGACACAATCAGTGCCTTTTGTTAACATTATTATACCCTGAATCACTTCCAGCATACTGCTCAATTTGTCCAGCTGCCCAATTTGTTATATACGTTTGATGATATGGGTCCTTATCCTAAATATAAAGATAACTTTATCTGAATCATTGGAGTAAAACAATAGGGACGATAGTAAGACCAATGATTCAATTCAGTGTTGGGCATTTATCTTCATCCTGTTTCACAAACTTAACTCATTGCAAGTTATCTTTCAAGAAAGAATATTGGAATTTCAACCTAAGGCTGGGAATTTTAAAAAATTCTTCTATTCCGGTTAAGGTCCAATTACACAAGGATATATGTGGTGCAATTCTCAACCCACTAAAAATGATGAGGTATAAGGATCAGGAAAGCCACTGATTTTTGAGGTATGTGTATTGCATTCACAGCATATTTCATGATTACAAAATGGGCAAACTGATGTCATACTGAAAGAACAAATGTTCTCATTTGTGATAAAGGAATCTGGCAAAAACTTTATCAATTGTTGCACATGACCTTCCAGAAAGTACACTACAGAAAAGTTGCATATGAAAAAACTGTCCAAGAACCAATCTAAGCAAATCAGAACAGAAGAGAAGCTGAAAGATGAAAACTCTAAATGAGTGTTCCTTATCTTCTGATTAGTTATGCAACAAAAAAGGTCAGTATATTGATTTAAACTCTTTGACCCACAAACATAAAGCACCAAAGAGTAAAACGTTAACCATCATGTGTGGCTTTTTTTTCCTCCAGTGCAATGATAACGAAAAGTTACATTATGCTTTTCTGTTATAAACTACATATGCTGACAGCAAATTAAATACTGATTTTATAAGAAAGATTTAAAATAAAAGCCTAAACTATTACAATGTAAAGCACTTCATAGTAACTTGATTCATTTTGATGTTTTAAAATTGATAAAAAGTAGCTTTACTAATTATCCTTGTGGAAAACAAGGCATGCTTTTGTGTTGGTTTTTTTAGTGAACGCTTTTAATAGAACGTCATTTCATGGAACTGTAAGGAAGCCTCCCATCCCCAGATTAAAATATTCTTTATTCTTAATATTAAAAAGAGGTAGGATAAAATATTTCCCCAAAAGGAGAAATGGAGGAAAGTTTTAACAAAGGAAGAAAGCAAGTGTCGTGTCCCACTCCTCCGCTGACGGCCGGGTCAGGGAAATCCGAATCAGGCTTGCCTCTGCAGCTCTGCCCAAAGTCCTAGCAAAGTCCTCAGAGCAGGCAAGAGACCAGTAAGTGACTTCAGCAAGATAAGTTCGACTTTGCCTGACTCAGAGACTGCCAGAAAGCAGATCCTTTATATAGGCCATGGGGTGTGGCTCCATGACTCAGCACTCATTAAGGCCTGCCCCTCCCTTCCTTCTGTTGCCTCCGCCTATCCAATCTTCTGATGGGAGGGTCACTCCAATCAGCTGTTGGAAGTAAACTTTCCTCAGGCTCACATGCTGTGGAGGAGGGGGAGGGGTCTAGCTGCTCCGTTTGCCTGGGCATGGAGCCAGGGCTGAGGCCGGGGGATGCTCCCTCCTCTGAAGCCTGCTTGGGCATGGAGCCAGGGCTGGGACCGGGAGGCATACATTCCTCCGTGTTCGGGAGCAGATAAGCAGACCCCGGCTGCGGTGAGAGCGGACAAGACACAACAACAAGCCCAGTTTTCTTGCCATAGGAAAACAGCTTCAAACTAAGAAGCTTGAAGAGGCTAGTCATTAGAATGCAGATTTTGTATCCATTCATAGACTAGACCAGTGATGGCAAACCTTTTCAGCACTGAATGCCCAAACCGGAATGCATGCACATGCAGGTGCACATCAGAGGTGGGTTTCAGCAGGTTCTGACCGGTTCTGGAGAATCGGTAGCGTAAATTTTGAGTAGTTCGGAGGACCGGTAGTAAAAATTCTGACTGGACCCGCCCCCACCTATTCTCTGTCTCCCAATTCCCAGCTGATCAGGAGGAAATGGGGATTTTTGCAGTAACCTTCCCCTGGAGTGAGGTGAGAATGGAGATTTTACAGTATCCTTCCCCTGCCACACCCACCAAGCCACACCCATCAAGCCTCGCCACACCCACCAAGCCACACCCACAGAACCGGTAGTAACAAAAATTTGAAACCTACCACCGGTGTACACATGTGCTGGAGCTCCGGAAACCCAAAGACCAGCTGGCCAGGGCATGCATGCACAGCCCACCTGGTGTTTGGGCTTCCGGCGCATACATGCACATTGGCCAGCTAATCTTCACATGCACCAGAGTTCACAACAGAGTTGTTGTTATGTTAAAAATATGTATGGATATGACAAGACTGGGATGGAAGACAATGATGAAATATGCCTAAAATTTGAGAGAAATAAAATCGCCTTCCTGAGGTATAACCTCAAGAACCAGATAAAAAAAATATTTTGGTGGAAATACTTGCAAAACATTTCAGAAGAAATGTTTAACTCCAATGGGGAGGTAGAAAGAAAAGAATGGAACTGCTTCGATGAACAGGAGATGGTTTACAGAGATAAATGCATTTAATTAGGGTCAAAGTAGTACTATTAAGTGCTACTTATTTCATATTAGAATAGAATAGAATAGTTGTTTTTTTTAATTGGCCAAGTGTGATTGGACATACAAGGAATTTGTCTTGGTGCATATGCTCTCAGTGTACATAAAAGAAAAGATACCTTCATCAAGGTACAACATTTATAACACAAATGATGGTCAATATATCAATATAAATCATAAGGATTACCAGCAACAAAGTTACAGTCATACAGTCATAAGAGGAAAGAGATGGGTGATGGGAACGATGAGAAAATTAATAGTAGTGCAGATTTAGTAAACAGTTTGACAGTGTTGAGGGAATTATTTGTTTAGCAGAGTGATGGCCTTCATGAAAAAACTGTTCTTGTGTCTAGTTGTTCTGATGTGCAGTGCTCTATAGCGTTGTTTTGAGGCTAGGAGTTGAAGCAGTTTATGTCCAGGAGGTGAAGGATCTGTAAATATTTTCACGGCCCTCTTCTTGATTCGTACAGTATACAGGTCCTCAATGGAAGGCAGGTTGGTAGCAATTATTTTTCTGCAGTTCTAATTATCCTCTGAAGTCTGTGTCTTTCTTGTTGGGTTGCAGAACCGAACCAGACAGTTATAGAGATGCAAATGACAGATTCAATAATTCCTCTGTAGAACTGGATCAGCAGCTCCTTGGGCAGTTTGAGCTTACTGAGTTGGCGCAGAAAGAACATTCTTTGTTGTCCTTTTTTGATGATGTTTTTAATGTTAGCTGTCCATTTTAGATCTTGCGATATGATAGAACCTAGAAATTTAAATGTTTCTACTGTTGATACTGTGTTATCTAGTATTGTAAGAGGTGGAAGTTTGGAAGGGTTTCTCCTAAAGTCTATCACCATTTCTACGGTTTTGTGTGTGTTCAGTTCCAGATTGTTTCGGTCGCACCATAAGGCTAGTTGTTCGACCTCTCTATATGCGGATTCATCATTGTCTCGAATGAGACCAATCACTGTTGTGTCATCTGCGAACTTCAGTAGTTTAACAGATGGATCATTAGAGATGCAGTCATTGGTATACAGAGAGAAGTGGGGAGAGCGCACAGCCTTGGGGGGGCCCTGAGCTAATTATACAGGTATCTGAAATGATTCTGCTTAGCTTCACCTGCTGCTTCCTGTTTGTTAGGAAGCTTATGATCCACTTACAAGTGTGTTCAGGTACCTGTAGCTGGTTTAGTTAGAAGAGTGTCTGGAATGATGGTATTGAATGCTGAGCTAAAGTCTACAAAGAGGACCCTTGCATAGGTCTTTGGAGAGTCAAGATGTTGTAGGATGTAGTGCAGAGCCATATTAACAGCATCATCTGTTGACCTATTTGTTCGGTATGCAAATTGCAAGGGGTCTAACAGCAGATCTGTGATGGTTTTCAAGTAGGAAAGCACTAGCCTTATTTCTATATATTGTTTTACAATATAGGATGCTTAAACCAATTGACAATTATAAAGGAAAAGGAACAAAAAACATGAAACACAGTTAAAAAGTCATTAATTAGTGACCAGGTAAAAGTTAATTAAAATAAACTCTCAAAAACAAGAAGCAAAAAAAAAATTGCATTCCTCAACCAAATTCTATTGATAGGGCATGACTTTTAGGACATAGCAGTGTTGGAAGAAAAATCCAGGTCGTTCCAAGCCGGGAATAAAATGGAAGCTGCTTAAGAAAGAAGGTCCGTTTATTGATGAGCCGAACCAACACACATAGCATGCAATTCTGGGACAGCTGACAAATTAGCTTGATGAGTACAAGGTTTTTTATAGTTTCTGAAATGCTACTGGGGGTTTTGCAATGATTTGCAATGACTGAAGTGCCCTTAGGAGGTTGTGCAATGTAGTGAGCTCTGTGTCTAGTGCTAAATGATAGTGAGTTAATCCTATTATGTCCTAAAGGATCATGTTCTGTTCTTAGAATTTTGGTGGTGGAGAATGTAAATTTTAATCCCATCACTGGAGATGAAGGTCTCTCTGGGTTGGGAGTATAGAAATTTAATAAACTAAACTAACTAAACTAAGGTCTTTTGTTTATGAATAGATTTGCCGGATTTCTTAATGGGCACAAAATATCTGCTGGGGCCTATTAAGAAAGACTGAGTCTGCTTTGTCTTTAAGAGCGTGTTTCTCCATTTCTCCTTTGGAGAAATATATTCTGCCTCTTTTAATATTCTGCAAAATATTTCATTCTTCGGGGTGGGGGCAGCTTCCCACAATAGGATTAACCCACCACCATTGAAATAGTAAAAGGCACAAGGCTCACTACTTTCCACAGCCCCCTGGAGCATCTCAATCACAAAATCCCAGAACCCTATAAAGATCCATCCAATCACTCAGCTATTTTGTCAGCCACCCCAGAAACATGCTGCTGCTGAAGTTTCTGGAAACCTTTCCTTGTAGCCAGCCTCCATTGATTTTTTTTTCTTCCCAGTTTGGAACCAGACTGGATTTTTCTTCCAACAGAATTTTATCTCCTCTCTCTCACTTGCCTGAATCAATTGTGTCATTTCAGCATCAAAAAAAGAGCAATTTTAACCCAAATGATTAGATTTTTGCTTAAAACTTTATATTGAGACTGATTAGGACTAATGTAATAAGTATGTTCAATTAGTGTGGGATTAAAAAACAAAACAGGTATATCAATAATAGATAGGAAACTTAATGACTTTTCACTTCAAAATGAACTGTAAATAAATAAACAAACTGTTTATGCCAACTCAGTCATTGGGAATTAGACAGGAAACAAATGAGAGATAACTCAAAAAAGCAGGAAGCAGCAGGAGTTCCAGGTAAGAAGTACAAGGAGGAGTGGCCAGAAAGGCCCTGGGGGCCTGAGGGAATACATAGTAACAAAGACAGTAAATACATCAAGACAAGATTCAGCAGTGTATCTGCATTTGAAAGACAAAGGTCATTCTTTTTAAGACAGCAAAGCCCACATTCTGGATAAACGACCATTGGTTTGAAAGGAGGGGTAAAAGAGGCCTTTTATATTAACACTGAGCAGCCATCTCTCAACCAAGGGGGAGAGATACACCACTTATCTCCTGTCTACAACACAGTCCTTTCAGCAGTTCCAAGATTCTGCCCCATTTGCAGTCTGATAACAGGTGACCCTGAGGGCATACATAATCCCCAAGTAGCCTCAAGAGCTCTCAGGGAGAGTACTAAGATCAGATGACTGCTCTACTTCTGACAGCATGGGGCCCCATGCTGTCAGAAGTGTAGAGCAGAGTAGAGTAGAATAGAATAGAATGGGGTGGGGTGGGGTAGGGTAGGGTAGGGTAGAATGGAATGGAATGGAATAGAATAGAATAAACAGTGGAAGAGTGGAAGGGGTGGAAGGGGCCTTGGAAGTTTTCTAGTCCAACCCCCTGCTCAGGCAGGAAACCCTATACCAACTAATCCCTCTATACACTATGACCAGTGGCACAGAAAAAAAAAGTGACTTACGACCAGTTTTCCTCAAACAGCTGATCAAACTTTGGGTGCTTGGTAACTGGCAAGTATTTTCAATGGCTGCAGCATCCCAGGATCCTGGGATTGCCATACGCAACCTTCCTAGGGAGTTTCCGACAAGCAAAGTCAATGGGAGAAGTCAGATTCACTTAACAACTGCATGATTCATTCAACAACTTCAGTGATTTCCTAGCAACAGGGGCAAAAAAGGTCATAAATAGAGGATAATTCACTTAACAACCTTGTTGCTTAGCAACATAAATTTTGGGCTCAGTTGTGATCATTAAGTCAAGGACTGTTTGTAATTTCCATTTTATTCAAATTTAAATAAGTTTTAGTTATTAAAACTACATTATGTATTTTTATTATGACAAAGAAGTGGATAAGTTGAGATTGATGGTTTTTAAAAAAATGTATTTGGCATTTGGCGTAATCAGTGGCTGTGCATTGTGTCAGGATGTGTTGGGTTGTATCTTATTTACAGTTTGCATTTAGTAATGGCTTAATGAAATGCAGGGATATAAAATCAAGTTATAAATGCAAACCTGTTCCCATACAAACTGGATATATAGGTTCCTTGTTAGAAGAAAATCGCTTATGTGAAACAAATTGTTTTTAATACCAAATTATTAAATTTAAAAAATCCTTAAAAGTATTCAAGCTATCATTTAAAACAAGTTATATTTCTGACCAAAAAACCACCAAAGCTTTTTTTTAAAAATCTTTTTAATTTTAGTTGCTTCACAACAGCAATGAAACTCAATTTGAGAATGAATAAAATTTGGCATTAAGCAGATCACCAAAATGAATAGAAATAACAAACAAAAATCCTTTTTTACTTAGAATCATGTAAAAACTTTATTTACATTATAATTATAAATGAGAATTTGATTCACACCAGATTCTTTATAAAACCATATAAAAATCAATCTTTTGGAATACTGGCAACAAAGTTCTTAAAGACTCAAATTGCAAAAAAGGTAGGTATAAAAAAGCAAATCCTTACAATTCAAAAGTGAGGAAATTCTGATGTTCCAGATTGTTGCTAAGTTACAACTCTCAGCAGTTCCAACCAATATGACCAATCATATGGGATACTGGAATTGTTATTCACCAGCATGTGGTCACTGCTTCTCTACTTTTGCCACCATATGTAAATTATTGCATAATAATTTTGGATATCACCAAAGATTTATGCAGTAAATTGATTTCAGTGAATTCCTCAAGCACTTCCTACAGAATGGATGCTTTCCTGTATTTCAGAATCAGACTCCACTCTATCATTTTTAGAAAGGTCAGACTGTTGTAGATTTTTATCCTCTGTAGTAAAGCCTGTGGTGTAAGAAAGTTTTTTTGAGGGAACTTTACTATTTTCAACAATAGGAGCACCAAATTTGTTACCAAGCACATTGATAACAGGTTCAGAGACTGAAAGTCGAGCAGTAAGTATTTGCCTCACAGAGGAATCCCTTGTTTCCAATTCTAGAGGCTGGCTGTTCTTCTCAGATGCTGTCTGGGCAGGTTTTGGTTCATGATCTTCTATTCTCCAACTATCTATTTTAGCTTCAATGTCTTGCCACAAGCTTTGCTGGGATGGACCAACACCTTGAAGGTCTTGAGTTTTTGCTGTTGCTGGTAAGTCACTATTTACTGCTTGACATGAATCAAAGTCTTTCTGGAAAGTGAGAGGACTCAGAAAAGAGGTAGAGCCAGCATTCTAGGAAGAAAAGTTAAAACGATTAAAAATGACTTAATTAAATTAAAAACTGAAATAATTTTGTATGTCTAAGTGTAATCTATTTGCAAACCTAGCAGGTATTTTGGCAGGAAATTCCATTGATAAAACATGTCATGATACACAGACTTTCCAAAGGTGTAGTTAACAATTGCTTCCAATATCTTCCTTTTTGTAATGGTTTAGCCATAGTTAGCTGTGCTGCTAATGGCATATGCTACCATCAGTCACAAGAATGACAATTCCTAAAAACCAAATAAGTCATTTCACAATTTAACAGTGTCACTTCATATGTCTGAACTATTAGTTTAACACAGATTCAGGATATTGAAATACTACCATAACTCATTTCAATTAGGAAGTAACCCGTTCACTCCATGGTTCCTGTTTCAGAGCTATCTCAGTATGAAGATGTAAAAATAAGATATAACATAGAAGCATTTTGAGGCCTTGCCATTTGTTTTTTAGAATTAAAGCCCAATTGGGCTTATTATCAGGGGATGCCTTATTTTGGAGGAAACAGGGTGGGTGGGTGTGTATATACGTTTATATATATAAAAGTATATATATATATATACTTTTTATATATACTCTGTGTGTGTGTGTGTGTGTATATATATATATACAGCTGCGTGTATGTGTGTATATATATATATACAGTATATATATATATACAGCTGCGATCACACATTGCTCCCAGAAGCACGAAGCTGAAGCCTGAAGATGACGAATGAGACTTCGTCGAAACGTCGCCAAGACACTTCCAATTTTACACGGAGAAACCGAACAACCAAAGACCTATATATATATATATATATATATATATATATATATATATATATATATATATATATATATATATATATATATATATACTTTTACATATATAAAAGCGTATTAATCACAAAATCTCTAGAACTGTAAAGCCTACAAATCTGAAATGTGCCACATATGTTCCTCTTGGCTTCTAGGTGCTCACTAAGAAAGGATTTTTCGAAATGACCATCAGAGCATTAGTAGTTCCTATATTATTATTAACACACTCTGATGCTAAGAAGTTCTACTCCCCCTCCCCACCTGAAAAGAAATCTGTTTCAAATGCAAAACACAAGCAGAGGAGAGGAGTTTCACTTTCAGTTTTACTTTCACAGCAGGAAGCAGCTTTACTACAGAACAGTTGCGCTAAGCCACGCCCAACCTCCTTCCTGTCTCCTCCTTGCTCACACAGCAAGTACTGTTTGAGTTTCCGAACACCCTCCAACTCTCTCTCACACTGATGCTAGCCAGATGAATACCAATGGATACCGCGGGCTGGGACATTCTATTCCCCCTCCCCCTCTGTTCCAACTGCCAGTTGCATTATATTAACACATTCTGATGCTACAGAGTTATACATTCTACATTAAGTTTCAGGCTGTGTCAATTTATCAAGCCCGAGCATAGTTTTGTAGCGAAGCATGGGCACACACACACACACACACACACACACTGTATATATATGATCTATTACATTTAGAATATGATGTAATTTCTTTTTCAAAATGCTGTATAATGCCAATGGCCTTTCATTAGCAGGTTTTTGAGAAACCGAATGAAGTCACTGTATGTAAACCACTGTATGGTTAAAACACAAATTCTTGTGTTAAATGTTTAGTTATCAGTGGTAGCTATAAATTATGAGGCCAATTGGTGAGTTACAGCAACCACCATTCATCTTCAATTTGCTGCACAGAAATGCAACAAATGATAAAAGGACAGAGAGCATGTTCTAATTTCTCTCTGTGAGCCCATAACAGGCTAGTAAAAAATTAGTAACAGAATTATTTGAATACATGTTATAGAAATGCTAGTAGTAATAACGATGATATCTGGTATATTGTGCTTCAGGTATTTGTTGGTCTATTTTAAAATCCCACAGTATCTTCATCTTACTTTTCTAAGATTTTTTTTTTCAAATATGCAGTCTCAGTAGCTTTTGTTAATAGTAAAACTAAACTTTCTGTATAAATTCCAGCACATAAGTTATATCATGGCAGTGCATTTAATAATTTTGATATAATCATTACTGAGATTATCTATGGTTTCATCTTTGAACTTACATAGTAATACAGACCAACAGACACCTAAATCAAACCCAGCAATGTTTAGCATCAGCATGATCAAAATGAATAAAATGTGGTTCATAGAGATAGCAATAAACAATAAAAAACAATAAAATTGACAAAAAACAAATAGAAAAAGTAATGAAATATTGAGATTTGAACTTGAAAGACTTTGGAAGAAAGTTTACTATAATACTAATAGTAATTGGAGCTCAAAACGAACATAATATTGAAAAAAAAATGTATTAAAACAAAGGAAACCCCATATACACATATTATCCCCCCCCATTGAATTACTACAATATTAGTTTCCCACCTCTTCTAAAACAGGCCCAGAAAAATTTAGTAATTGGAGATCTTGAAGCCATGCCATTTTCTATTTCTTAAATTACAGGGAGTCCTTAACTTACAACCATTTGTTTGGTGACCGTTCAAAGTTACCGCAGCACTGAAAAGAGTGACTTATGACCATGTTTCACACTTAGGACCATTGCAGCATCCCCATGGTCACATGATCAAATTGGATGCTTGGTAAGCAGTGCATATTTATGACAGTTGCATTGTTCTGGGGTCATGTAATCACTTTTTGCAACATTCTAGCAAGCAAAGTCCTTGGAGAAACCAAATTCACTTAATAACCATGTTACTAACTTAATGACTACAATAATACACTTAACAACGATGACAAGAAAGGTTGCAAAATGGGGCCAAAGTCGCTTAACTGTCTCACTTAGCGACATAAATTTTGGACTCAACTGTGGTCATAAGTCGAGGACTGACTATAACTGGAATTATATTGGAATTGGTGGCCTCTAAATCAATCAACCAAGTTATAAAATTAATAGATTCACTATTGGAAAATTTAATAGACTTGACACCATTGACTTTGCAAAAAAAAAATTGCTTAACATTTCTTACATACTATGAATCCTATGCTCTTAGTTAGAACCCAAATAATCAGACTGCAACATAGTTGAGACATTATGATCGTCGTTGAATGAATAGTTATTTCTATTATTTTCATTATTATTTACAAGGCTGTTCAAGTGTAGCAGAGGAAAGATAGAAATGCAGAAGAGAACTAAGTGAAAATTTTGCAAAGCAAATAGTTTTTTAGAAAATACAAATTATGGGCAGTGAGTTAACAAGCTTACTTTAAAATTCTGCATGTGTTCTTGTCTTTCTTCTTCAAATGACTTCTCCCTTTCTATCAGAGTTGGCTTTGCAGTAGAAGTCATTTGGGGATGATGTAATACGCCAAAATCTGATTGATCTATACCAGCCATTGTTGCAAGCTGTCCAAGGCTGCAAAATATGAAAATATGACAAATTCCCTTAAAAAAATAGTGAAACTATAAATTTTCAATTTAATTATTTATATAATTAAGCTCTGAAATGGTAGAAGAAACTAAATTACTATTTTATTACAAACAAGAGAATCCCAGGTACCATCCACCTATAAAATTATAAGGAAATGTAAATTGTCTTCAGATATTTTTTAAATATATCACAACTGGAAAAAAATATAATATAATAAAAACTCCAGAAAAAGGACAGATACCAATTATGAAATACATAATTTCTTCCTTATTTTTGCCCCATAATCTCATTCCAATAAAAGGGTGTGCTGAACTTGTTCTGAACTGGACTTGTTCTGCCCAGCAATTTCTTTAAAACCACAGGAAAAAACCTTCAACAAATCAGTTTTTGCTTTTCAAGAATGATTCGGTAATTTTGATATTTTAAAGGATAAAGCAATACTATTCTTTAACCCTGTTATACACAGACATACAGCATCAAGGATCATTCAAAAGGCAATCAAGGGCTTCTCTTACCCAGCATCTTTAAGAAGATCTAAAAAAGCATGAAACTTTTGGAAAGAATTCTCAATGCTACCAAGCACTCCTTCGTCTTCTAGTATTGTGCTGGCTACTGATTGTGCATGGACAACTTCTGAGAGAGAGCAATTTATATTCCGTAATTGAGTGTTTTCCAATTCCAACTATAATAAATAATGAAACAAAATTGTAATACTGCAAATATATTTTCTCCAATAAAGATTTTTGGAATGAAATGCTATCATTTCCTTTAGATGCTCACTTTCCTTTATGGTATCCCAGATGAAATAAGAAATACTTGAGCGCAGTAAGAAAGAAATGCAGCAATTATGGCCATCTAAATAAATAAATATTCATCAACTAGCTTGAGAATTCATCTGCAACTTGCTGTTCCATAAGGAAAAGGACAAAAAGAAATCAGAATTAGAGTTCTGCTTCTTCTCATTTGAGGAAGAAAAATGTTTTGCTACTATGGTATCAAAATTATGCAATTTATCAGAAATCATTTGGTGCATTATGAAAACTGTAAAATGCCTTTTTGTTTATACAGATTATCAGTCCTGAAACCAAATATACTTAGATACTATATTAAAAGGGGGAAGGGAGAAAAATCAAAGGCGGGGGTTTCCCAGCAGATACTGCAGTGGTGTTACCTGACAATTCAGTGACTATATAATGTTAATATTCCTGTAGCATTCATATTTGGCCCTCATGCCAGGTAAATTTAGGCTCTTGCCAGTTCTTACCCCAACAATATTACATAGCATGGAAACTATTTTTTTATAAAATGGAGGTCAAACACCTTGAAGAAAAATATTGTTTCCTATTGCATGTTGGTATCCAAGAAAGAAAATGATTGTTACCTCCATTATCCGTTCTTCAGCAATCATTCTTGCTTTTCGTTCTTCTTTTAGTCTTAAGTGACATTCTTCATACTCCATCTGTCAAAATGCAGACTGTGATCCTCTGAAGCATTTAACAATGGTATTTTAAAGACAACGCACTTAAAAGTCTTATTTTAGAATTTTGAAATTTCTGAATTTCCTTGGTTGAAGTGTACATTCTGATCTTAAAGTGAAAGATTTTAACATTTTAAAAAATCAAATTACCTTAAACAAAAATGCTGCTTTCCTAATTACTTAAAAATCAGGCAATACAACTGAAACATTTACTAGACTCATACAAATCTTAGATGTCTGCAGTAATATATTCCTTTATTTTATTTTAATAAAAATAAAAATCTTTAGATTTGAACATTAAGTAAAATACCTCAATTATTGGAAAAACCTTGCTTGGATGTAAATTTGTTTTAAAATACTTATCTTAAAAGCACTAGTTACAATTCTGCAGTTTTTATAAACTGGTCCTGTAATAATGGTTTTTAAAAAGTTGATTCCTGCTAGTGAACTTCGTTTGACAAAGAGATAACATCTATTAATCAAAAGGCATTGAAAAGTTATATAAAAACTTTCACTTCCATATGCTAGTCCTCAAATGAAAATGTGTACATTTGTGAATTTGATGGCATCAGGTATTCTTTCATTTTTCAATAATTCTAGAACCAGTTTTCAACTAAGAACAACAAAAGGCAATAGCTTAAAAATAATGGATTGGCTCATTCACATTATGCTAAGCCATGATTTTAACCATAAATTGTTGAATATGCCATTTATGCAAGCTAAATCCAAAAGTATACTTTAAAAGTATTGTGAACCACTTATACAAAAAGCTCAGTGGTAAAGTCCAGATTCTTTATTTGTACAGAGGTCCCAGGTGCAACCTTAGAAATATTTCAAGTATTGAGTTAAAACCTCCCACACTAAGGAGACTGACTGTCAGCAGAGAAAACCAAATAGATCAGTAACTTAATAAAAAGTAATTTTAAAGACTATAAGTGTGTATTTAAATATCAAGACATAGATTCTAAAAGGGATATGCATAAACAAGAGGAACTATAGATCAGAGGCTTTCATCATAATGACAAAAGCAAGGCTGCACCCTGCCTGTTTTATTTATACATGCAGTGTTATAGAAAACATAGAAAAAGGGTGAAGATAAAACAATGCTGATCTCAACACATGCCTCTATGGAAAACTCTACAGTTCCCGCTTAATGCCCATTCACTTAGCCAACTATTCAAACTTTTAACGACTTATGAACGGTCCTATAGTAGGACCCCTAAGGTCATATTAACAAAGTTCAGGCCTATCCACCTTTTGGCCACCTGCTTACTCACTGCTACCAGCTGCCCCCACCATCTGATTCTGCCTATATTGCAAGCCAGAACTGCCGCAGGGCTCTTCTTTCGTGCCACTTTTTTTGTGTGTGTGCAGGTGGAGCCAGAGTCTCCATTCATGCCCCACCCAGGTCTTCCTTCTCTTTCCTAGGCAGCATCTCTTCCCCATTTCCCCCAAAGTCATCCACAAGTTCCATTACAATGAGTTTTGACAGTCCAGGACGGAAAAAAATCATATCTCTTTGCCTAGCAATTAAGCAGTACTTACATGTGTATTCTTTCACTTAAAATGTCACAGGAAAAACTGACCCTATTCCAAATTGCGTAATTTTGTAATCCCTTACCAAGATTAAATGAAATGAAGATATTAATCTTTATTAAACATCTATATTTCATTTAAGATCCATATTTTAAAAAAAAATACTGCAATCTTATTGGGATAATTTCCATAATATTGCTATTAATTTAGTAATTGCTTTTTAAATTGTTAAGCCATACCTGTAACTGATGCCACTGTTTTAAATTGGTTAATTTGGAGGATTCTGTGGCATCCTTTCTGCAAATCATATTGTCCATGGTACCCTCTGTCTCAGTTTCAGATGCAGAAGCACTTTCTACAGTCACAGTCACAGGAATACCTGTCTGAGTATATAACGCAAATATAACTGTATTAGCTCTAATTTTATTGTCCCACTTTATAAATAAATTATATAATATTTGGCAAAGTTGACAATAAGTCAACAGTCAAAATTATGTAACACTTGTTAAAATATTTCTGAATGAAATACTCTTCAAAAATTCACTTATAAAAGTTTAATTTGTAGATTAGAATTCATTTTACTTACCTGTATCTGCAATGGAAATTCATGGGTATTTTTTGCAGATGAAGCCCTAAAACAAAATAAGATTTGAAAAGATTTAAAAACAAAATACATTTGAAGTAGCCAAAGATTTAAATCTATCAATACAATAAAGTAATCCTATTTTCTCAGAAGACTTTGATCATGGATATATTTCAATACCTATAAGTTAACCTCTCGCCTTTAGCATCACCATCCTATAAACCAATGGTAGTCAACCTGGACCCTACCGCGCACTAGTGGGTGTTCCAGCTTTCATGGTGGGCGGCAGGGTTTTTTTCCGATACTGAAGCACTTTCCTTTTTTTTTAATTTAATTGAATTTTTAAAAAAATTTCATAGCATTATTTAAAAACATTTTCAATAGGTTTTCATAAAATTCCCCGTGACAATTTAAATTTCTGAAAATATACTATTTGTATCGCCCGTGCATAAGTTTAGTTCACGTTACGTAAGTGAAAGTAAATGGCGCTATGGTGCGACCGCAAACAAAAGAGCCTTGTCCCAGAATAGCTCATGCATCTCCCCCCACACCACCCAGCTGTAACAGACAAGCAGAGCTGGTAGCCGGAGCCCCCCTTCCCAAACCCAATCCACGATGTGCGAGAGGAATGTGCAGACGACGATTCACGGCGCATTACTGTGGAACCAGTGGGCGGTTAGAAAATTTTACTACTAACAGAGATACAAAAGTGGGCGATAGGTATAACAAGGTTGACTATCCCTGCTATATACTATAAATTCAGATCTCCACAATAAACATATACAAAATTTTTAAAAAAACACTTAGTTATAGAATGCAATGTAAACAAGAAGCCACACTTCTTAAACATCAGACTGTCAAAAACTTGGTAACGATGATGAAGTATGGATCATGAAAGACTATTATTTCTTTTTCTTCAGCACACTGCCATTTATCCCTACTATTTTCAGCAAGAATCAGAGAAGCAACATCCTTATCAACTGACTCAATGCCAAATCTACTGTACCAAAATTGAATATTGTTATCCCAGTTGGGAAGGAGAAGTGTCTGAGTGAATTTGGGTGAAAGAATAAAAAGAGTTTTAACAAAAGTGGCTCAATTTTAAGAGAGAGATGACATACAGAAGATGATTTACATGTTTTATAAAGACATACAATTGCATTTCATTTACTTCCTTTTCAAGCAATTCAGAATCATTCTGTCAGCTGACCAGAATGATTGTTCCTTTGACTGTAGACAAAGTCTGTTTCATTGTCCATTAAAATCACAATGACCTAATATCACGTCACAACTATATATCACAACTATATAGCTATATAGCTATTTATTTTTTATTATTTCCTTTATTTTGTATGGTGTAAAATTTTATTTTGCTTTTAGGGGAACTCTGGCAAATGACTGCAATAAAATCTGTTTTAGCAGATAGGATTTACATTTTTTATAACTATGTAAGTTTTCACTGTGTTTGTAAAAATATTGTGGTTTATATTGATGTTGTTTCTTTTGTGTGATTTTAATACCTGTTTAATTCTTATCCGTTAATTTTTTATAGTCTGGCTGGACTATATTTCAGGAATGTTAATTTTTAATTCCTTTGATTGAGTGCATATGCTACAGTTTAGAGTCTAGCTACAATCTGTGAAACTACACAGTTTTCCCCAAAATAAGACCTCCCTGGATAATAAGCCCAATTGGGCTTTTGAGTGCCTGCACTAAAATAAGCCCTCCACCGAAAAAAAAATAAGCTCTCCCCAAAAATATTAAAGCGCATGTGCAACTGGTCTCTACATTTCCTCTGGTTAGGATTAGGGAGACAGAGCTGGAAGTCAGGTAAGACAGCAAGAGAAGCCCCATCTTGCTCCACGCGCCCCAAAATAACAAGACCTCCCCAAAAATAAGGTCAAGCGCTTATTTCAGGGATCAAAAAATATAAGACAGGGTCTTATTTTCTGGGTACCACGGTATTTACTTAGATGTATTTTGTGAATTCAGTTTTTCAAAACCCCAACTATATATGTGGACACTTTTAACACTTTCATTACACATTACCTATGGTGCTTTGCACGTTCAGCAGTACGCCAGGGCAAGAAGCCATGTGTCCCTGGAGGTAATGGCTTTGGAGCATAGTTGTCTTGATCCCATGAAGTTGTCTTACCAGAACTGGGTGATTTTTTTGATGAAAATCCTGCGCCAAGCAAAAGAAAGAATACTTTCAAATAACCTACATAAACAAGTGCTGAATTTTTAGGTTAGAGAATATGGATGGCATTGAATTTCTACTGTAAATTCAGTTGTCTAAAAAAGCTATTCAATCTACTAAGAAACTATTTCATTCCGCAAACTCTAGATTTAATATTCAACAATTAGAAGCTACCACCATGTAATTTTAGCTGTGGAAATGATAATAGAATTATCTTCTTGATACATAATTCTTCCCAGTGACCCAAACTGGTACTCTCCAGATGTCAGTACATCTGGAAGGTACCAAATTGGACAAGGCTGAAAAAGCAATTTGATTTTGCAGAATTTACTATTAATTTGCTTAAGGTTTTCTTTTCATGCTTTTAATCCGCAAAATACAGGATGAACTAAATTCAGACCGTTTTTTTCCCAGAGAAAATGTTACTGCACTTAGGAATTCTCCAGGTCGTTATATCAAATGAGTAAGGTATTTTTTAGAAGAAAATGATAACCAATTTGAATATTAATATAATTTATATAATAAATTGTTTATGGAGCCTGATTTTCTTTTTATATTTTATTTATTAGACTTGTATGCAACCTATCTCACCAGTGGTGATTCTAAGTAGCTTACAGATATACAGTTAAGATACACTGTAAAACATTAAAATAACAAGTAACATCACATCTTATAGCAACTATAAACAATATTTTAAACAGAGTCTAACAAATGTTATTAGAAAACATAACAATTTTTTCTACTAAAACTTTGATGAAAGGGCAGGTACTTCATTTTCTGCCGTCAAAGACTAATGTTTTAAGTACAGCTGCAATATATACTATAGAACACTAGAACATGGTAATGTGATTCTAAATTCCCAATAAAAACAAATGTACATACATGTTTTCAGCCTATTATAATCAGGATATACAAAAGGCTTTATTTCAAACTTGTTCAGGTGTGAAACTTCATGAAATGGAACATTTCAGGCATTATGCAAATGTTCTGAGCTTGAAAGACTCTCTTTGATGCTCAGGACAATATTTCACATTTGATAGTGACAATAAAATAAATAATATGCAGAATTACAGAAGAAATACATTCAATTAGTTTCATGCCAAAATGAATAAAGGACTGCAGTTTTAGCTCCAAAAATCTCATTTTGTATGCTTACCTCTGTGTCTCCAAATTACTGAAGCGAAAGCAGAAAAAAATAGCCAAACAGGAAAAATCACCAAGAAAGCATAGTCTAGATACCTTTCCATTTATAACATGAAATTTGTAATTAACTTCCTAAGACTTCTTGAATGAAGCTAATACAAACTATGCCAAGCAACTCAGTACTTTCAATAGAAAGTAGAGGCATTACAAGGCTTGTTTTTCCTTTGTAAATTTGAATCAAGCTTGTCTTATAAAATTTAGAATTGTAAATTAGAAAATCCAAATATAGATACATATACACAATGAAAGCTATATATATTAATGTTTATCAATGTATACAGATATTTAGGCTTCAGAACAGTATTGAAATGTTTCCATTATCAGATGACAAATTGGTATTTAATATACATGTAATTCAACATATACCCAAACTATGCTTAAAATGGAACATTTAATAAAATTCTTAATTAAGAATAGTTAACATTTGAGATTCACACACCAAAAGGTTCTTTATGGTTGACAGGGACACAAATGTAACATCTCTCCACACAGTTTTAAAGTGCTTCTTTTCTCAGAATCATTTGCAGCTGATGAGAACCACCATGCCATCCAAAGAAATCAGATAGCTGCTTTAAAAAGTTACTCAAAAATATTACATTCAAATCCCTACATATTTTGAACTTTCTTTTTGGAATTCACTGTGAAATGCCAGAGGACTAGTCTCCAGTTTAATAGACAGAATGGAAAGGTCAGAGCCAGATAGAACAAAAACATAGTTGGACTTACTTCCAAGTAAATTAGTACACTCTTATACAGGGAAAGGAATAACATAGTAGTGATAAAAAATAAATTATATTTTATCTAAATTTCCAGAAATAGCCAAGAATAGGCTTTGAGAATCCTTGATAAATTGAGTAAAGCAAGCATTCACTGCACATTTAAAATCTAGTCAAATTTGTTAGTCTTATAAAGGTATAATTTCCTTACTGTAATATATGAGTAGAAATGCCACCAAAAGCCTGTAACTGGATTTTTTGTTCCTATTTAATATATATGAAAAGTATTCATACTTCTATTCAGGTTGACAATTATCATATGATAGAACAAAATGCAAATGTAAACACTTTAAATGGTATTTTGTAAATTTTGGAGCTTAAAAAATACATTAGCTCTCTTGGTTATTGAGATAGTTTTGTACTTTCACAGAAAGATTTGAGAGCTGACTTTTTATTTGGTTGAAACACACTGACTAATGAGATTAATCATAACACAATTAGATCATGTTTTCTTGTGGTTTCTAAATGTTAAAAGATCAGGTAATCAAATTACCTGCATCAAATAATTATTGTCAGTCTATTTGGGCGTTCATTAAGAAACTACTGACAACTTGTTAATTTCAGTTTTTAAATTGTTATACATGCATAACAGAATAGAAACACTGGTGATGTTACCTAGTTTGGTAATGAAATGTCTGCAAATAAACAACCAACCTCAGAAAGCACTAAGGACCCCACAGTTCAACTATCCTCTTCTACTGGTATAAGACAACGGCCCCCACCTTTTGGGACCATTTCCGTGGAGAGAGGTTTTTCCGCGGATTGGAGGGGGCATGGTTTCATATGGTGCCTACATCCTGTGGATGGGGCTTCACTTGTATCTGGCATGCTGTGGCCTGGTGCTGGTCAACGGAAAGGGGGTTAGGGAACTCTAGTACAAGAGAATAGTAACTCGCTGATATAATAAAATAATTTATATATCAACTCATACAAAAAGAAGAAAAATAATTACCAATACGTATAGTAGCTTTTCCTTTTCTGCCATTTCCCAAGACAACTGTTCTTTTTCTGGGTTTGTTTTTAACATCTTTTGAGAGCGGAGAAGAAAGCCACTTGTACTAGAATACCAGGGGTGGAAAACAGCAAATACTTTGGTTTAGTAATAGTTAGTTCCAACTTTAAGTAACATGCAATTACACATACTAAAGAGGCTTTAAGATAGCACTAATTTAAAAAAATTAAATAGATACCTTTTTCTTTATTAATAAAACTGTTTCTTTAATAGTTTGGGTGGGATGACTAATACTATAAAAATAAGACAAAAGCTCAAAATAATCTTGATAGATAAAAGAAATTTGCTGAAACAGAATTAAATGTAAAAGAGGAAAAAGTTCTTCATTTAGGTAAAGAATTATACAGTTGTGGAGTAGGGAATCTCTGGCTGATAACATGTACCAAACGGATTGTACAGTTGATCAGAAGCTTCATCAGTCAGTCAAATGCAATTTTAGGCTACATCAATAATAGATTATAGAAAATAGTATTTCTATTATTTTGCATCAATTAGACTCAATTCAAGGACTGTATCCTCTTCTACAAAACATTCCCCACTAGTAAATTATCCATTTAAGCAAAACCAAATACTGGTATATTTAGACTAAACCGTCGTCTAAATACTTGCATGAATGGAACAAACACTACCTAATCTATTTTGATTACTTTGCAGACAACCCACAAGAGATTCCTTCACCTATTGATTTCCATGGCTACTAATTTGCAGAAAAAATAGTAATAGGTTTGGTGAAACTCTAACTTCGTAGTTAAACTATCATCACATAATCTGAATTTTAGTCTGACCCGCAACAGCTCTTTTGCCTACTGACGAACATGAACCAGTAAGATAGCAGGTGGAAAAACCATGTCAGATGCCACATGCAATTCTTTTATGTACAGTTTTGTAAATAGCAAGTTGCTGAGAATATCACTTTCATACTATGGAATTCACAGGTTTCTTACAGTACCAATATTATATAAATCTATATTGAGAACAATGGATGACATCATTCTGTGCTTTAGGACTGGAACAACTTTGATTCCCAATCTTGAATTACAGACTGAAAAATTGGTAACTAGATAACAGAACTGATATTGATGGAAAATACTCAATATCTATGCAAAATTTACTTGAATTGAAGTAACTGTCTCAAGCAGATCAGGAAAAATGCACCCTTGAACATACTGAAAAATAAAGTTCTTTACACGGGTGGTTCTTGTTTAATGGTCAAAATTGCAATAGACCCCGAAAAGATACTTACAACCCAATTTTGAAGTTACAACAGCCATACTCAACCCTGCAATCAGATGTTGCATTTTGGTTGCTTGGCATCGGCTTGCCTTTATAGCCATTTGCAGTGTCCTGTGTGTTCCGTGACTACAATTTTCAATGTTTGTTCCAGGTTTCTGGCCTTTATTTCTCACAAAGAATGCACAGTGGATACAACAGATTTGCTTAATGACTGCTGCAAAAAATGTAGTAAAATTGGGCAGTCTCATGATGACTCATTTAATGACTGCAACAAATTACAACCATAATTCTGGCTCAATTCTGGTCAGAAATTGAAGACTATATGTAAGAGTTCCACTGTAAAAAACCACAGAGGAACCTACAACAATTTCAATTAGAGTAAAGGCTAGCAGAAACATTTTGCATTATTTTATGTTCATTACATTATTAATATAATAATGAAAAATATTTAGCTTATACCTCCAAGTTAGTGCCATTGGCATTCATGAGAACCTTTTCAATTATTTTCTTCATTAATGCATGATCTATAAAGATAGAATAATAAAAAGTTAATGCTTACATCAAATACTTCCAAAAAAAGAAAGGCATTTCTATGTGACTTATTGATCATTGCTTTTTTCTGCTCTTAGTTACAACTAAGTTACAACTAGAACAGAGCCTACCCACTAAGGTTGCAAGTCATGATGACTGTTAAGTGAAGCACATACATGAACACCTCGCTTAATGATCCCCACTCCACCCACACTCTCCCCAAAGCGGTCATTAAGCATTAAGCAGAGTACAGACTGCACAGGAGTGGGAGAGGCCCTCTCCCTAAAGCACCCAATGCTCCACTTCCCACCCCTTAGCATCCCTGCAGACCCCACGGTGCTGTCCCAGAAATGGGCACAACTTTTAGAGAAGCTATAATTCATTTCAGCTTCTCCAAAAATGGTGCCCACTTCTGGGACAAAACCACGTGGCCTAGGCATAGTTAGGGGCAGAGTGGCCTGCTTTCCTTCCCCAACACAAGTACCAGAGCTCTACAAAAGGTAAGTAAACAATTAGTGACAGGAAGGTGGAAGAGGCTATAAGACACAATAAAGTGGGAAGCAGGCACAAAGCGCAGGGCAGGATGAGGTACAACAGGTGAAGGGGCCACTGCAGCATCCCTGAGTGGTAAGGGCAAATTTTCTTCATGTGGGCACTGCAGAAGCCATAACTTTTAAACCTTTTAAACCTTATAAATAGCTTTTAATGGTCTGTTGTAACTTCAGTCATTAAGTGATTGGTCGTAAGTGAAGAACTACCTGTATTATTGTAGTATAATACAGGTAGTCCATGCATAATTAGGTAATTCTTATACATAGTTTAGATTCAATATGTAATATATTAATGCTTAGATTTCAAAAGAAACTAGTTTTTAAACAATAGTGCAAGAAAAGATAAGCCATATTTACTGCCTTCAGTAGTTTTTATACTAAACAAAACTCCAGGGTTCGTTAAGGTAATGTTTGTTTATTCTAATCTCATTATTAAATGTTTATTTCCTACTTTTTTCTTTTACATTTGGTAGAATATCATGCATATACTTGAGTTCAATGCTCTTCTGGCTATCTAAGGAAAAGACATTAACCCACATACCTTTTTTGAACCAATTTTTCACAACCAATTATGATAACAATCAATTCTTGCTGTCAGAAAACACATAGCATAAATTTATTGTGACAGACAAGTCAGATGTGGGCTCCTCATATCTTTCTCTAGATAGCTGCGCAGCATATGAGACTCATAAACATATAATTTTGACTGCAATTCCTTGAATCAAATGTTATCTTCTCCCAGGATTGACTGTAGCCAAGTGATCTCGGGAAGTGATTCTGGTGAATTTATGCATTGCAGACAGGCGCTAAAAAGCAACTTTGCATTTTGCTTTTAAGTCTGAAACACTATACAGTACAGCTCTACAGAAGCCAGCAATAAAAATCCATAAGTATCCTGGGAGAAAAGATTTGAAAGCCTAAAGAGAATAGGTTGTCATTAAAAGTAGCAATCATGCTTCTTCAACTGTTTAAATTATGACCCTCTACTAAATTTTGGGATTTATTTGGCATTATCTTTTTCTATTCATATTTGAAGTCATCTTCTGATGTTGCTTTTCAAAAAGGAAAGTTATAAACTATGCCCTGATTTTTCTTATACTGAAATTGAAGGAAAATGTAAAAAAAATAAAAAACAGAGTATACAAAACTAAAAATATTTTTGTTCTGAACCTGAAAGAAACCATCATATTCTGAAAGTTCTAAAGTAACTGCAGCTTGGCAGAACCATACAAACAAAAAGCTAGGAGGAACTCAAGAGTAAATAGTGTGAGTACAGTAAGTCTAGCATACATTTCTCCCTCTTTCCTTCTTCTCCACACAATCTGTGCATTGTTCCATTCCCCCCTACCCCATATTCTCAGTACCTTCCCTTCCCAACCCATCTTTCTCCTCAGTTCCCCTTCCCCCACCATTACCAATGTGGAAGTGAGGTACTGTATATTTCATAAATCTGCCTATCCCCTATCATTCCAATTCCCTCTTTCCCTACTGCCACTGGGAATGTTTATATATGCAACTGCCAAGAAAATCCTCACTTGACTTTTTCCTTCTTTCCCCCTCATCTAATCACTTCACTCCAGAACAAAAGTTTTAGTATATTCTGAGAATAACGGTTTTCTGAGAACATCAGAAATGTGTGCCAGACCACCTGAAACCAACTGTGCATGAAACTGTTTATGCATGGAATGATTTGCACATCCCCATGAAAATGACATTATTTTATAATAAAGAAAATGCTGTGTGCGTTATAAATTCCAGGTAAAATGGAATTTAAACTTTAATTCTTTTAAACTTTCAGAAAAAAGAAATAGAAACAGACATACCTACTAATGGATTTTTTCTGATGTCCAGAACCACCAATGTTCTGTTAGTTTTAAATGAATCCAAAAGTGATTTTGCCCCCTCACTGCTGATTCCACATTGCTGCAAATCAAGTGCTTGAATAATAGAGAGCTGACATTAATACACCGCATGGTCTATGAATATTTAAGCACCAATGTCTATAAAACAAATAGATTATTTCTGCCATCATCTATCAACACATAATTACAATTCAAAGAAAAAATAAACTATTTTAAATACTATACCCTGCAGTTTCCATCACATCAATAATAATTTGTCAGTTTCATGGTTGCATAACTTTCACATAGCAGTTTGACAAGTTTCCTGATTAATTTTATTTAAGGCTCTCTTAAGATTGATGATGCACTCTTTATAATGATACAAGATCAGTATTGACTTCACATGGATTTTATGATGGTGCATAGGTTAAAGCACACAGACAAGAACTCACTATACATTTCCATTTCACGAACAATAGAAACATTTTTCCTCACAGCAATTTCACCAAATGTAGTGTAAGAACAGATGCTAAAAAAACACACCAGAACTTCAAGCATATCAATAATGCCATCAGTTGGCAACTTGTAACACTGGAGACATTACTTTCCATTCACGTCTTGTTGTAACAGTACATAAATCCACTATGTGCCTAATCCACCTCAGAAGAAAAAGTCCTTTTAGACTTATAGTCTTTAACACATAACACATATGTTACTTGCAGGTGAGGACAAATCCTTTAGAATTCAATTTTTACATACAGTCTTAAAAAAATTAAAAATGAGAAAAGGTAGTAATTGTGTTAAGCTACATTTAAAAAAGCAGTTCACATAAATCTGAGAGCTAGAACATGTCATTAAAAAGTGTATAATAAACTTGAATTATATTAAAAGAATCATATTAGATCTTTAAATAATTTGGAAAAGCAGCAGTCTGACATTTTAAAAATTGAATTACTGATCAGTAAAACACAAAAATAAATGAACTCATTCAGAACTAAATCTACAAAACATACCTTTTAGCCACAGATCTTCTGCAAGGCAATCAGCTAAAACAGCAGCACCTCGATCACCAATAAGTGCATTGCAGTTGAGTGTGATGCGCCTCAAGCCAGCCATACAATCAAAATCAGGTCTCCTATAGCGGAGACTTTCAGCCCAAGCTTCACCGTGTCTTTTCATTGCCTGGTGCTGTAAAAGACCATAATAAACATAGCTCTTGAAAAGGTGACTTAGAAATTAATTTGTTTTTTTAGGAAAAATAAAAATGGAACTGAAAAATGAGTTATTAAAAAGATATAAAATATTTTATTTCAAATTATTTCCTCTGAGAATACAGTTTTATCTTATATGAATTTTATCCTATTATGAATTTGAGAAAGACAGATGAGTGTTTGTAAGTACATTCATAAACTATGCAATCCTATACCACATCCTCAGAAGAAAGTATAATTTGGCTAATAGACTCATTGACAAAAAAGACCACAGTGTAAGATTATATTGTAAGCATAAGTATTTTATAACCTCCATAAATACTATTTAAAAATGTTTTGTCCAGAAATAAGTGTTGCAATTCTAAATACTTAAAACCAACTCTTCCCAACCCAGTATCCTCCATATTTTTGGGGTTGTTTGTGATGTATCTGATTATAATTATTATTCAAAATGACTGAAATGGATGATGACTGTAATCTGAAAGAGAGGATGGGAAAATCTGCTGAAATTTAAGAAGCATGCAGATAGAGAAAAATTGAACATATCTACAAACAAGCTAAAACATCTATAAACATATGGCACAGAAAGGAAGGAGAGTGTACAGGACAAGACAACCAAACAAGCAAATAAAAAAATCTGAAAATTTAAGAATTGTTTCAACAACTGCTTGGAATGGAAACAGACTCCACATTAGGCCCAGATTCACTACTGTTTAAAAATTTTAACCAGTTCAAAGGTTCTCTAGAGAGCTTACAATACATTCAAATTTATGAGCTGCAGAAAAAAAGAACTATTAAGTAGTAAACTACATTTCTTAAATATTTTGAAACAACTACAACCCACGAATATCTTAGACAGAGAAATTATTAGCGTTATCTTCACAATTTGAAAGCAAGTAGAAATAGATAACTCAAATAGTACAGGGGGTCCTTGACTTACAACCATTCGTTAACAACAGTTCAAAGTAACGTTGGCCTCAGAAGTGATTTAAGACCTTTCTTCAAGTTATAACACCATACCACCCCACCAATAGGTACTTGCTATTTAAGGGCTTGGCAACCAGTTCACATTTATAATGGTTGCAGAATCTTGTGGTCACATCACAATTTGCAACCTTCCAAGCCGTTTTCCAATAAGCAAAGGCAATTGAAGAAGATAGATTCATTTAATGTCATGATTCACTTAACAACTATGATTCGATTTACCACAATAAAAATGGTAAAACTGAGTTATCACATGATGACTCACTTTATAATCACACTGACTTACCAAGTAAATTCAAGTCCTAATTGTGGTTGTAAGTCAAGGACTACATGTAATCAAACTTTAAATGAGTTTTATACAAAGTTTTTTTTACTTTCAGGATGCTGGCCATGTGTTCTGTTCCTCGCCAGGTTAAACTGCATCCTGTAAAATCTATAGATTTGATGCAAGCCGAATTCTTCACACTCTGACAAATTACTGAAAACAAAAAACCTCCATTATTCATCTTAAATGTATTTTTTTAAAGTAAAATGATAGTACTTCATTTAAAGACTCTTAATGTTCACTTTGGCTGATGGAACATTCTTCTATCACTGGAAGAGGGAAGCTTCCTCCTCCAGTATCCCCACCCATGCCTTTAACATCTAGTCTGGAAGGAAGGGTGGTAGTACAAGTGGGAAGAACATAAAAACATTATATTTGGCTTACACTTATAATAGATTTAACTATTTACATTTCACATCATATAGCAAACTGGAATTTTAAAAGCCCTATTGTACAGCAACTTTTGTTCTTGCATGTAAAAAATGAATCCGATTTATATGAACCACATATGCCAGAAAACTTGCATATCATGCAATATGGGGAATTAAACCATCACTTCTACATCCAACATGTCTACAAAATAATATTTCTCCATCTCTTAAAAAATTAGTATATAGCAGTTACCCAGATGTATATGGCAAATATGGGTAGCAAATCTATTACTAAAATTAAGCTTATGAATAAATAGGATAGTTTACAAACAAGACAAAAATCAACTGATCAAACTCTCCTATTTACCTAGGCAAAATTGATCTCAAGCGTATGCTTCAAATCACACAGACAACTTAGGTACTAATAGAAAATTTACTGCCACAACAGGAAGAGAATGGTGAAATCAAGTGAATTTTTAACAGCACTAATAAATTTTGTATGTATGATAACCTGTTCCCTTAATATCTCTAAACATGCAAGGGGATAGCACCTGAAAAATATTATATAGCAATAGACTTATATAGTGCACTTTATAGTGCTTTTACAGCCCTCTCTAAGCGGTTTACAGAATCAAGATATTGCCAAGATAATCTGGGTCCTCATTTTATCCACCTCGGAATGATGGAAGGCTGAGTCAACCTTGAGTTGGTGGGATTTGAACTGCCAAACTTCAGCTAGCAGTCAGCTGAAGTAGCCTGCAGTACTGTGCCGCCTCGGTTTTATATAGAAATTAAGTTAGCATCAACCACTAGCAAGATGCTGTCAAAGAAACATTTATTCCTTACGTATTAGTTTACTTATTCCTCAGTATTTACTATTTTAATCAATATAATATTTTAATTAACTATCAACAGATCATGTAAAATGATACCAAAAAAATAAATATGTAAAAGGCCTTATCCTGCCAATGAAATAAAACAAGATTAAAAACAAAGTATTAAATTAAATGTACATCTTATAGCTTTTTAACTGTTAACAGAGTTGCCTGTAAAATGAACAAATAGATACTTAACAAATATATGGGATTCACCCAACAGTGCTATTTTGAGATATATTTTTCTTTAGAAAAAGCAAAACTTACTTTCTAAACCTCCATCACCTATTGGTGAGTGGGCTAAAGACAGTCTCTCCAAAGATGATGTATCAGCCAACCCCTTAAAAAAAAAGAATATTAATAATTTTTTAAAGCAAGTACATCTTGAAATCAAAAATATCTTGCAATTTAATAATCTTACTTTTGTCAATAATATTAAGTCCTTTTCCCTCAAAAGCAACCCATGCAGTTCTAGATTTCCCAGGGCCTTTGATACCATCAGACAGCCTTTGATAGCTTTACACAATTGTCCAGTTAAGTCTTTGGATCGAATGGCTGGAATTCTTCTTCTTATACCCGTTCCCTGTTTTTCAAGACCTAGCAAACAAAAATAGCTTAAATATCAGTAAATAGAAAATTAATAGATACAAGAACAGCTTTAGTATTAGTAAACACACAATGTGTCAAGAGACAAACTATTCATATAGTATATTAACTGTGTGCCACCTGTTAATTTTTTAATTAGATCAGATTTCCTCTGTATTAGATAATGCTAATAAAGACATTTCAAATTAAGTAGAAGTCAAAGACATTGCTCTCCCTCTTTAGATAACATAAAGACTAAGAACAAATTCTAGCCAAAATGTTGAATAGGGAAATGATGCAGTTACAAAAGAAATTCAATTAGAAAATGAAAAACAAAACAACCACATTCTCAAGCTCAATTGTTTTTTTAACACAAGATGATGCTTACTATGCTTTAATATCGCCTACCAAAGTTGAGAAGAAAGCCTTGCTAAATTCTACATTTTTTTAAATTTGCATTTATATCCCGCCCTCCTCCGAAGACTCAGGGCGGCTTACACTATGTTAGCAATAGTCTTCATCCTATTTGTATATTTATATACAAAGTCAACTTATTGCCCCCAACAAACTGGGTCCTCATTTTACCTACCTTATAAAGGATGGAAGACCTTGGGCCTGGTGGGACTAGAACCTGAAGTAATTGCAGGCAGCTGTGTTAATAACAGACTGTCTTACCAGTCTGAGCCACAGAGGCCCCTACCACATTTGTGATAAAAATTGGTATTTTCTCAAGCTTTAAGGATAGAGTAGCATAATGAAAAGCTGATTACCTGAGTCCCAAGGACCTTGATGGTGACAACTCTTTATTGCAATGAAAGTTAAAGTCTTGTTATGTCTGACTGCACGTAGTAGAGGTATCCAATCAGCAGCTTTAATACGATCCGCATTGATATCAAGAATATTATAAAGTTTTTTGGCTTTCACAGATGTTAAAGGGGCACAGCCTTCTAAAGCACAAAGCTGCTCATAATGAGCATAAAAATCCATACTGCACTGTCTCCTTACTTTGACAGAATCAATCATTTTCAGTTACATGCTGAGCTATGATCCAGAGCTACAAAAAGAAAAAATATGACATTTTTGTTAACAGCTACACATAATCTAACTAATTAAAATTTATCAAAACTATAGCCCTACTATGCCTATTTTTATTTTCAAGATCAAATCCCAGACTGTAAAGAGGACTTGACTTCCAATGCTATGTTCCTGCAGAGGCCAATATACATTCTATCTTGTAGAATGGATTTAACTATGGATAATCTCAATGGATAGACAACTGAAATAAAGGGAAAATAGATTACAAATAAAAGAATCTACTCACAATTTTCTTTGGGAAATCCTACAAACATTTAACTAGTTGTGACTCTTTATCTTTAAATACAATAATTTAATGAATAGGTATACACATATAAAAGATGTTTTACAAAACTACTGTCCTAAATATTCCATTTTTTAAAAAATAATCATTTCAAAGGACAAACTAAAATGATATATGGAAAAGTGACTTCTAAATGCATAGAAATGCTCAAACTGGGGGTAGATGACCTTCCAACTCTGTTATTCTATGAAGAGGTTTTCTGTACTTAGTTTTCGTAAAATGGATCATTTTTAGAAATTTAGCCTGAAAAGTTAAAAAACACACCCAGTAATTAGTTTCTTAGATCACTCAAAGAATAGATTCTGTATTACCATAAATATACATATTTTAAAGGCAGAAAACCAATCCTTTGAAACTTGCAGCTCAGTTTTAGAATTTCCAATCAATTATGTTTTCTTTTTGCAGTATTTAAAGTATACTTTTAGAACTTTATTATGACTATGGTTATTAATTTTGAAGTATTATCAATACTGTTATATACACCTATGCATTTTCTTCTGTTAATTCATTTTATATTTAAATGAAAAATTAAATCTTTCCAATTAATTTGGAAGCAGACAATAAAGCAAATACTCAAGTGTTCCTGGCTTATTAGCCATCAAAAAACAACTTCTTACTTTAAAGCTCATTCCACTTCTTTAAATGCATTATTTCTTTCTAAAGGTTGTAATATTCTCATTTATCTCTTTTAAAGATACTGCTTTGCCCAATAAAAATACAAGGTATTCATATATCTTATTATAAAAGCAAATATATATGACATTTTATCCCCTTAGTTTATAAAGTTGTCAAAAAGAAAATGTTTACTATTTGTTAAGGAATGCAAAAAATATATATAAACTCTATATAAAGAAAGAAAACTTTAAACAGAAATCTGGAATCTAACCAAACTATATTCCTTAGCTATAAGAAGTACTGGCCTAAAAATCGTAAGATTGTGAATTTTAGGTCTTTGGACATATTTTTCAGCCCAACCAACTTCACAGGGGTAGTTGTAGAGAAAATAGAAGGCAGCAGTATTAGATATGTTCACCACCTTGAGTTTTATAGATATACTACCTGATGATCCAGCACTGCCCGGGTATCTTTTCATTCTAATCCCCCCACACACATGTACGCACTACACCCCCAGGGCCCATTTTGGGTCTAGTAGGCCTCCCTGCAGCCTCCTGTGAGCCAAAACGGGCTGTGGGAGGTTAGAGTAAGTCATCTGTGTACCAAATTTGGTTGAAATTTCTTGAGGCATTCCAATTTATGCTGGAACACACACACACACACCCCTAGGCAGGGGTGAAATGCTCCTGGTTCGGGCCGGATCAACCAATCCGGTAGCGATGCAGCAAGTGGTTTGGAGAACCAGTAGCAAAAATCCCTGCCCCCGCCCCGGCCCATACCCAGCTGAGCCACACGATCATTAGAGCCTTTTTTTTTTAACTTTTAAAAGCGTGAATGCTTTTAAATTTTTACAACCTATTCGGCCAAATAGTTTGTAAAAAAGAGCTGCCTGATTGTCAGAGGCTTTTTTGTTTTTACTTTTAAAAGCATATTTTTTACAACTTCTTTGGCTGAATAGGTTGTAAAAAAATACTTTTAAAAGTAAAAAAAAAGATTGCACAGCACAGCTGATCACTTTCCCCGCACGCACTGTTCTACTTACCCAATGCCTCCTTTTGGTGTGCACTGCCCGCGCACCCCACATTTGGTGAGTGGTGCACACTGCACATGCGTGCAGAGTGCACATGCACAGCCGGAGAACCGGTAGTAAACCGGTTCAAATTTCACCACTGTCCCGAGGAGTGTTAGGGGTATCTTACCCCCACAGTGTTTGTCCCCAGAGGGTAAGTCATCTCTGTACCAAGTTTGATTGAAATTGCTCGAGGCATTCCAGAGTTATGCTGGAACACACCCCAAGGGGTGTTAGGGGTGTCTTACCCCCATAATGTTTGTCTCCAGGAGGTAAGTCATCTGTGTACCAAGTTTGATTGAAATTGCTTGAGGCGTCCCAGAGTTATGCTTGAACAAACAAACAAACAAACAAAAAAACATACATACACACATATATCCTTTTTTATATATGTAGAAGAAGATAAATATTAGGATAAAAATCTAATTATCATGAAGGTCCTTGGTGCTCCCTGAGCTTGCTTTTTTTCTTGCAGAAGTTTCATTACCCTATCTAGGTAACATCATCAGTGCTATCAGTGGGGGTGGGGGAGGTCTTGGAAATTCTTTGGTATCCACCCCCATGCCCACAGACAGGCAAGTCACCAGAATACTGATAGCAAAAGCTCTCCTTACTAGCACTGATGATGTTACCTAGTTAGGGTAATGAAAATGTTTGCAAGAAAACAAACAAGATTAAAGAGCACCAAGGACCCCTTATTCAACCCTGAATTACAAATATTCTCCTTTATTGGTATCTAATTATCATCTTTATATCAGATACTATTTAAACTTTTTGCTCTTCATAATGTTCTGCTATTGTTTATAACTGAATTGCTACCAAAGATATTTAAATCTTCATCATTCACTATACTATCAGACATCTCTAGTACATAGTTGGACACGGACAGTGGCATAGAACTAGATTTGGAGACAGTAATAGAGAAGTGATAAATCATTTTTTCTTTTATATTGGCTATGTTTCTTTTATCAGAACCATCCTAAAATAGAAATTGAATGTTACAGCCAAAAATGTTTATTTGTAAAACAATCATTAAAAAATTTATGAATAATAAAGAATCTTACTGTAGGTAGAAAGTCTTCTAGCTGTAATAAAAGTGAGAACTTTCTGCAAATATTCAGGTTTTCTAAAAACAAAAAATAAGGATAAAAAGGAATTTAGCCAAATGATTAGAAATAAAATCCAGAGAAAACTGTAGCATCAACAAAGAATTATACCATGGAATATACAAACAAACGAAGAAGTAAAACTGGATATAATGCTGAAGGTACATGACTGCAAGAAAAAAAACCAAGCCCCAGCCAATGGCCCAGTCCTGTGCCGCGGCCCATTGGGAATCAGGCCACGCAAGCATAGGGTGAGCACACAAACTGCATTTGTGCAAGTGGCATGCACGCACACAACTATGAACATCAAATGTACTAAAAAAATTATTGTGCTTATTTTAGTGTAAGCCGCCCTGAGTCTTCAGAGAAGGGCAGGATATAAATGTAAACCAAAAAAAATTAACAATACATTTTAGAGCAATTCTGTTTTTAAATTAGAAATATTAAGTCTTAATTTTCATTCATCAGCTAGAAATGTAAAAGCTGTTGGTGCATATGTTTTCAAAGCAACCAGGCCCTCTGTCCAATTTGATGATGTTGACAAGATTATGGAAGAACTAGTATCTGAGTTTAATTCCTCTCCTCTTTCCGGACTCCTATTTATTTTGCTTTTGCTTTGAATCCACTTGACCCTGCAAACAGAATCATCTTATCTTCTAACAACTGCTCCAGATTATTTAGACATTTTTAGGAATTGTTGAGGCTAATACCAAGAATAAACTTTTACTTCTTTCCAAGGCAAGTAGAGATTCTCAGACATCCAAGTCATAGTTGTCTCGAAGGTCTTTTTCAAAAGGCAACTGTACTATTTTTTTCTTTGAGGAAGAAAAATACATTTCACTTCTCATCCAAGAAGCTTTAACTCATTCTTCAAGTCATTAAGCTTCTTGGATGAAAGCAAACAACATCTTCAAGAAAAAAACAGTCCAGCTGCCTTTTGAAAAAGAACCTTTGAAGTTCCCAGGCAATTCAGCAACATAAATTAAAGATTAGATTAGCAGTTCACAATCTTTCCTTTTATATGAATATTTTATTATCAAATGGTTTTGAGAACTATGCAACACTATTTGGAACCACCAAAAACATCAGTGTACATGAGGCCAAAGGAATTTATATTAAAGCTATTCCTACCGTATTAAATGGCAGAGACTACATGTCACCAAATTTCACAAAGAAAAATTCCACCATAGGGCATTATATTTTGCGATAACTTATTGCAAAATACATTATTTTGCAATAATAATATAGTTTGCACCATTTATGCAAAAATTGTGCAAAATAGATCTTTTTCATTTATTATATATTTTAATACCATGTCTGTTTTAGAACTTACATGATTTTTATACACCCTACCATTGAATTTAGTAGAGAACTAAATCAAGCTTTTCCAGCAAAATCCTTTTGCTACCAATAACCATTGCCCATGGCCACGGTGCAGAAAATGCATATTTGGCAGTACCACAGCCTCAGATAAGATGCTCAGAAATCATTGTCTCCTACTCCCTACGTGCAAACACTTATTGTTATGCATGTGTAAGAATGCCGTCCATCCACCACCCGCTCTTTAACCCGCGACGTTTAAAAGCCAAGACTAAAAGCAAATGTATACCTACTGAACATGACTTTGGGCGGCGTACAAGCAGTAACAATTAAGACATTAAAACAGCCATGAAAACAACCGTACGTAAATTAAACCACTCCCTTCGTTTGCCTTTGGGGATTCAGCGCTCTGTACAACGCAGGACCCCAACTCCCTCACACTTTTCCACTCGCTTTCCTGTTTACCTCGGACTCACCACGTACATATCCGAAACGAAGATCCACGCTCAAAAGTCGGTCGTTCACTTCAGAAAAATCAGAGACTCGGTGGGAAGCCAGCTGTTGGGGGGAGGGAGCTTTATTTGTTCAACCTATCCCACCATTAGGCACCTCAGAAAAAGGGGAAGGTTGATACGGCAGGGCAAGAAACAGAGCGGCGGGACGACGCGCGAAGGGAAGCAAGAAAGCCGAGTCTTAACACTCACACAAAGCCCCTCACCTACCCCGCGCGCTCGGCCCCGGCCCCGCCCTCTCACCGCTTCAGTCCAGCTAACCGTTTCCTTGGTTTCCCAACCGTCTTTCCACACAAGCTTCCCTCACGTGGCCCCATCAGCGAGCTCTCTTATTGGCCCACCGCTCAAGCAGCGGTAGTTGTCAACGTCGCTCTTCTTTCCACACTGCTAACGTTCTCTCTGTTTGGGCGTTTATTAGTTACGGGATTTTCGGCCAATGCGGAGCATCGAGGATACCCGGAAAGGTGGAAAAAAGTTTGCCGCGCTCACCCAGGCCTGCGAGCGCCCTAGTCCTGACCCGCCGTTCTTCTTAACGCCGAGCAAACCTACTCTTCCGTGAAACACGCCCCCTTCCCACTTTAAAAGGCCTTCGCGTGGCCTTCCTCCGGCTGCACAGTACTTCACGCGCAGGCGCAGTTTTCTGTTTTCGTTCTCACAGAAGAGGAGGGAATATTTTCCCTTTCAGGGGTCGATTCTTCTTTTCTCGTTTCCAGAGGGCGTTTCTCTCGGGACTGTATTTAGCCCTCTTTTTTTTTTTTTCGACTTGAGGAAATAGGAAAAGCGTAACGCTTTTGTCCTTCGCCAGGATTTCTCGACCTGAAGAACAAGTTGGCGGAGACTCGGGTGTGTGAGGGGAAGAGTCTTCCCCCAACGAAAACTATTGAAACGGCTGCAACATTTGATCGCGCGACAGAAAGGGGATGACACGGGGGGGGGGGGGGAGAGGAGGTGTAACGCTAAAAAGTAAGAGCTGGACACCTCAAGGAAAGTTGTAATAACCTCGAAGGCGGCCGTGTACCGCCTTGGAGAAGACAGGGACCGTCTACCGGGGCAGTTGACTGTAGAAGGAAGCGAGGTAAAGTGCCCGGAGCTTCTTGTTTCTGACACTTATTTATTTATTTATTATTTAAATTTGTATACCGCCCTTCTCCCGAAGGACTCAGGGCGGTTCACAGCCAGGTAAAAAATACACAATACACAATAAATACAATTAAAATACAATTAAAAGACTTATTAAATTGGCCACAATTAAAAATTTAAAATAAAAACCCATTAAAACCCATAGAATTAAAAAACTAACCCAGTCCAGCGCAGATGAATAAGTGAGTTTTAAGCTCGCGGCGAAAGGTTCGGAGGTCCGGAAGTTGACGAAGTCCTGGGGGGAGTTCGTTCCAGAGGGCGGGAGCCCCCACAGAGAAGGCCCTTCCCCTGGGCGTCGCCAGACGACACTGTCGCGCCGACGGCACCCTGAGGAGTCCCTCTCTGTGAGAGCGCACGGGTCGGTGAGAGGTATTCGGTAGCAGCAGGCGGTCCCGTAAGTAACCCGGCCCTATTGTGGGCGAAGAAGGTCCACCTAAGGAACCAACCGTACCTGAGGACAACCAGTGGGGTGATGAGGGAGGGTGGAGGTTGGTTCTACTTTATCCGCCGCAAAGAGGGCGGCTTTTGGCAGTTTCGAAGAAAGGGACGGAATTGAAGCCTCCGGTGAGAGGAAGGGAGCCCCACTTTATGTTTCAGTGTTGGAGAAAAGGGCTGAGAGACACTACAACGGGTGGGGAACTATAACCCTTTTATGACTTGTGGACTTCAGTTCCCAGAATTCCCGAGCCAGCCATGCTGGTTCAGGAATTCTGGGAGTTGAAGTCCGCAAGTCAAAAGGGCCATAGTTCCCCACCTCTGGTCTACAAGGAAGCGCTCCGGCGGGCGGGGACAATGAGAAGTCGGAAGAGGAAGATAGGAATTGGAGGGGGACCGTTTGGAGCGACTTGCCGGCATAATGGCACTGATGGAAGGATGGGACCTTTGATCAGAGTCAAAATCTTATTTTGAAAGCTTTGCGAGCAACTAATCTGGTCTAGCGTGTGGGTGATTTTCGGCCCTTTTTAAAAATGCTTTTGTAGCAAAGCACTTAAAGATACTAAAGTTACTTTTATTTCTACCTTTCAGGTTCAACAGAATAGTGTGAAGATGGAGCTCCTTGATAAGCTATAGAGCAGTGCTTCTCAACTATTGTTTCTTCTGTAGAGAAAGACTTGTTTCCTCAGTAGTAGTGTTTCAGTATCTTTAAGATATGTTCCCCATGCTAACTAAGGAATTCTGGGAACTGATGTCTGCACACCTTAAAAGTTGTTGAGGTTGGGAAATGCTGCTGTAGAGGAAATGAGGCCTTCTAATGGGATCTAAGACCATAGAAGAACAGCAAGAGATGGCTCAGAAAATGCAGACGGAATTTCAGGACTTTACAATAAAAACGAATCTGATTCCTATTATATATTTCTCTACCCACAAGGAGGAAAGGTCATATACTACGTGATGCAAATGTGTAGCAGCTACACAGTTGACAGCCAGAGCTAATAAAATTTAAATTCATGGCCCAGCTAGCCAACCAGGTATATGATATGATCAGATCTAATGGGACTAAGCACTATAGAAAGTGATGGATTCCAGACTTTGGGCAGTGCAAATATATCAGCATGACCTCAGTATATTTTTGAAATAGAAGGAAACCCATCCAGTCAGGGTTAACCCAAGGACTGCAGTGAATAAAGCACCAGTCAAGCCATATGAAGTACCATCCAGCTTCCAACCAGTGCACATGCCTTTTTGCAAACTAGTTTCCAAATGCTTCCAATATGGAAAAGCATATACCCTAAAAAAGATTCCCAAAATGAAAGCCCAAATAAATGAGTTTGAATCTTAAAGTCATGGAACAGAGGAACTTCCTATTCCATACTATGTGTTGAGTGAATTTGATAATAAATAGCCACTTCACTAGGCATCTCCATCGATGACTAACATATTTACCAAATACAAAGTATACATGCTGCTTGTCAAGACTCTAGTTAAAAATCTTTGGGAATGGGAAATGGGAATTTGAGGTAATGGAGGATCATATTACTGCTGTGCCATTTGGAAAAGTTATGGCAGAATGCACATGAGAGACCCTCCCACCAGGAGAGGTTTAGAATCAGTAAAGATGATACTTCTAATCCTGACACAAGGGTCATTCAAATACTTTGGAACCCAGGGACATACCTACAAGAGATAAATCTGGTTGAAGTCTCAGTTCCTTCTCAGAAGCCAACTACAGAACACACTCAGACATCTTTTGACCAGGAAAATTGGGGAGAGGGAGACACATGTCAAACAGAAGACTTCATGTGAGTCACATGCCAGGAAACACATTTTTGAGCAGTTCAATATAATTTACATCACCAGGAACCAGCTTGGGAAGATTCATGCTACAGTAAAAGCAGATTGGGACACGTAATTGCAGGTACAGTAGTGGCAAGTGAACTACATTGCAGTTTCCAGGAATTAGGTTCAAACCTAGATGACAGCATGTGAACACACCACTTTGGGTGATGGTATTTAACCTCATCAGGGTTCTGTAGAGAATATGAGGGCTTGGGAGTTGGCTATCGTGGTACAATAGGGAAAAAAAATCCCATTGCTCCTATCCCGGCACCCAAACAAATGGAGAATACTAGGCAATTATGCCCAAAGTATGCTTACTTGTTCACAGCTTAGACAATATACTAACCTGACTGCCTTCACTTAGAGATGTGGAAGAGTAAACCAGTGTATCTTGGCTTGCAAGCAATGTATATAATTACTGTATGTCCAAGAGTACTGCAAACCTTAGAGAAATCCAAACCTGGTCTGCAAACCATTTCTCTGTGGTTTATACGGAAAATAAGAGTGGAACTGGGTCCCATATATCTTGATAATTGCACTCCATGTTAACTATTGACACTCCAGAGAGATACACTGGAGCAATTGAGATAGACCAAGCTCTTCACATGGAGTAACCTCCCCCCAAAAGTCTTGTTGGTTTCTGACAGAAAAATTATGCCATTATGCTGTTTAGAAGCTGTAGTGTTAATTGTGGGACCATCAAGTTGAACTCAGAACCATCCATAGAACACAGAAAAACATCTATGCTGGGGTTTAGCATTGGATGAGTTTGATGTTAAGAATGAACATGTTCAAGGGAAGACATGTCTAATAGTGGATATTATTTTGAGGACTCGAGAATTTCTCCGAGGCAAAATATAGTTTTGTTTTTGTTTTGTAAAAAAAAAAAAGTCTGAAGAGCTGGAAGAGAAATGGTCTTCTATAGCTTCTAAGATATTTTGGGAATCTCCAAGTGGTTGGAGAAGTTCACAAAGTGAAGCATAAAACTACTGCTTCAGGAATCCTAAGGTTTCTGTAGAAACAGGTAACAGAGTCAGAATTTATGCCACATTTTCACATTTCTAGGTGTGGTATTAAGTCTTATTTTCTTTGTCATAAAGCTTGTAGGAATAAATGTTCAATTTTAGCTTTCACTTATATTTCATACTGAGGGCTTTGCATATTATCTTTCTGGGGGGGAAACAATTTATTCTACTTATGTCCTGCAAATTTGATTTTACTATAAGGGAAAGATGGCTAAATCCTCTAGTCATTGTGCCTCTACACGAAATAGCCAGCAGATGGCACTATAGAAATTATTTCCATTTTTGCATTTTGAGCTTTTAATTCTAGAATGGCAATGCAGAGTATGAAAGCCCCATCTGTTCTGCACACTGCATTTAGAAGTTAGATGCCAGGTAAGATACACTCTCTCCCCAGAAGATAGGTGAGACATTGTGATCTGCCTGCAATTTGGCAGTTTAAATCTCACCAGGCTCAAGGTTGACTCAGCCATCCATCCTTCGGAGGTGGGTAAAATGAAGACCCAAATTGTTGGGGGCAATACACTGACTCTGTAAACCACTTAGGGCTGTAAAGCAGTATGTAAGTGCTATTGCTATTGTTATTGCCAGGCTAGCCTGGGATGCTTCTGAATCTACTCACGCTGAAGAATTATTTGTTCCAGATATTCCCAATTCTCTTTTCCAGATGTTAGATTAGATGAGATGAGATATTTATCTTAAAGCAGTGAAAACATTACCTAAATATGTAAAATGTTATACTCAGTCCTTTGCCATTTCCTGATTCACTTAAATCATTCATTAAAGTAGGCATTTCCGGGGTAGATAAACCCATTAAGCTTAAGCATTCTGTGTTAAGTTGTGGACCCTGCTGAAGTCCAGTATAATTTCAGCAATTTGGGAGGCAATTCTGTTGTGAATGCCTGATAGATTTTTGGAATACATAAATCTAAAAGAACATAGACAAAATGCTCTCAAATGAAATCTCACTATCACACACAACCTGGAAGTGGACACTTTTGTTTTTTGATAGAGCTTTAGGAGAGAAAGACATGGGTGGATTAGAATACTTTTTCTTTCTTTCTTTCTTTCTTTCTTTCTTTCTTTCTTTCTTTCTTTCTTTCTTTCGTTACACAGTATATATAAGCATAAGCATGAAATAACTATACAATATATAAGCATATATAAGTATGAGTATGTAATAACTATATTAATTGGATATAACGAAAGGAAACAATAGGACAGGAACGGTAGGCATGCTTGTGCTCTTATGCACGCCCCTTACAGACCTCTTAGGAATGGGGTGAGGTCAATAGTAGACAGTTTTTGGTTGAAGCTTTGGGGATTTTGGGAAGAGACTACAGAGTCAGGTAGTGTATTCCAAGCATTAACAACTCTGTTACTGAAGTCATATTTTCTGCAATCAAGATTGGAGCGGTTAACATTAAGCTTAAATTTATTGTGTGCTCGTGTATTGTTGCAATTGAAGCTGAAGTAGTCTTTGACAGGAAGGACATTGTAATAGATGATTCTATGAGTTAAACCCGTGCGCTCTCACAGAGAGGGACTCCTCAGGGTGCCGTCGGCCAGGCAGTGCCGACTGGCGACACCCAGGGGAAGGGCCTTCTCTGTGGGGGCTCCCACCCTCTGGAACGAACTTCCCCCAGGACTCCGCCAACTTCCTGACCTTCGAACCTTTCGCCGCGAGCTTAAGACACATCTATTTATCTGCGCAGGACTGGACTAGAATTTTAAATTTTGAATTTGGTTTTAATGGGGTTTTATTATTTGTATTGCTATTTTTAAATATTCGGCCTTATGTAATAAGTTTTTTAATTGATGTTTTATTTTGTATTTATATGTATGTTTTATCTGGCTGTAAACCGCCCTGAGTCCCTAGGGAGATAGGGCGGTATAAAAATGCGAAAAATAAATAAATAAATAAATAAATAAAATAAACTCAGGTCATGTTGAAGGCAGCGTAGTTCTAAATTTTCTAAACCCAGGATTTCAAGTCTGGTGGCATAAGGTATTTTGTTGTATTCAGAGGAGTGGAGAACTCTTCTTGTAAAATATTTCTGGACATGTTCAATTTTCCAGACAGTCGAGCTGTATTCAAGAATTGCTCTATCAAATGTTTTATATGCTCTGGTTAGTAGTAGTAGTAGTTTTTGGAGAAGAAGCTACGTAAGATTAGGTTTACAACTCTTAAAGCCTTTTTTGCGATGTAGTTGCAGTGGGCTTTGGCATTTAGATCATTTGATATGGAAACTCCAAGGTCTTTAACAGGGTGGGGGTCATCTGTAAGGTAATGATAATAATGAGTGGATTAAGGCCAGAAGTTAACCTTATCACACTGGCATGATATATTTAAGCCTAAAGTGTGGTGTTAAAGGTGTCAAAATATTTGTGATCAGCACCTCATTGGAAAAGGAGTTGATACTTACCACCAGAAAAGAAATTGTAGTATATCTGTTCATCAAAAGAACATTCCTAGAACTATTTGTGCTGAATAATTATCATCCAGGCTCCAAGTTTTTTCTTGATGGGGAAGAATGTTAAGAAAATGGAGGGGCTTCAATTCTAATGCACCCTGAAAGGAAGCAGATTATTTGAACTTTTTAAAATTAGATTTTAGTCCAAGACACAGACTGCTTTAGTCATACTTGTTTATTTTTCTTGGGACTTCATGGAAGGAAATGCACCCTTTCTGGCTCTTTTATTTTTTTAACCTCTCAGGGCTATTCAATATTATCAATCATGATAGCTTTCTGGACTGCCTGCAAGGGTTAGAAATTGAAGTACTGCTTTTTCCCGAGTAAGCTATTCCATTGGGGAAGGAGAGGTTAGCTTGCCAAAGCGTTCTTTTCTTTTTCCCCTATTTTGTAACATTTCCATGAAACCACTGGGAGAGTTCATACCAGGGGTGAAATGCTCCTGGTTCGGACCGGCTCACCCAATCTGGTAGCGATGGCAGCTGCTGGTTCAGAGAACCGGTGGCAAAAATCCCTGGCCCCACCCCCCACCCCCGCCTCTGCTGAGCCGCACCATTAGCAGAGGTTTTTTTTTTTAAACTTTTAAAAGCAGTTTTTCTTCAGCAGAAAACATGCCTTTAAAAGTAAAAAAAAAAGCCTTTGAGGATCCCGCCCCTCAGCTGAAATCGGCAGAGCCTTTAAACTTAAAAAAAAAAATTTAAAGGCTCCTCTGGCGATCTCATCTGAGTTCCTCATCAGCAGAACCTTAAAAAACATGTTTTCTACAAGTAGAAAACTTCCTTTTAAGAGATTCTAAGGTACTTACCTGATTTCTGATCTAATGCATGGCTTTCCCAGCCCGAAAGGAGCAGTTTCACTTTCAGCACCAGACAGAATCAGTTGCTAGCTAATCTATTTCATCACTGAGCAACTAATGCTGGCTGGCTTTGCTGGCTGAGGAACTCTGGGAATTGAAGTCCACAAACCTTAAAGTTACTAAGGTTGGAGACCCCTGATCTAAAAAATATAAATAAAATAAAATAATAAAATAAAATATTTGTGCAGCTTTCTGAGATTTGGTGTGTTTCTGTAGTGTTTCTGTACTAACTAAACAAGCACACAAAATCTCACAAAGCTGTATGTGGCATTTTGTGTGTGTGTGTCAGTTGTGTTGTGTTGTGTGTGTGTGAAGTGTGAAAGTTTGTTTTTGAGCTTTTTGTGGCTGTGTGAGTTTCCTGCTTGTTGCAAGGGCCATTTTGTGTAAAGTGCAGCTGCTTTTACATTGTGTGTGTGTCAGTTGTGTTGTGTTGTGTGTGTGTAAAGTGTGAAAGATGGTTTTTGGTACCACTTATTGTTTTGTATACTTTATTATTTTTATTATTTATTGTTATTGGCCACACCCACCTAGTCATCACCAAGACACGCCCACCAATTAAGCCACACCCATAGAACTGGTAGGGAAAATTTTTAGATTTCACCCCTGGTTCATACATCATCAGTAGGCTGGTCATACCCTGATATCCAGATCTTTTTAGTGTCTATCCTGGATAGGGTAGAACTCTTGAATAAACAGTTCAACAACTTGAAGGTCTTTCTTAACTTTAACTATAGGATTAGGGTAGGACGGGGAAACAGGCATAATTAAAAGTACCAGCTATGACTGGTATTTCAGCTGTCATTTTCCTGGAGAAAGAGACCTTCACAAAAATGATCTATCCCTTTGTCACATCCTATATAAATTACTATAATGCAGTCTACATGAAGCTGCCTTTGAAGATTGTTCAGAAAGTTCCAACTGGTACAAAATACAGCAATCCCTTTGTTGAGTGAGAGCTCCTTTTCACTGGTACTTCAGGCTTCAAAATGGTGACCAATAGGTTTCCAGGTACTATTCAGCTTACTGTTTTCAACCTATAAAGCCCTCTATGGTTTGACATTCAGATTCATTCCAGAGTATCTGCTTCAGATGGTATCTGCACATCCTACATTGGTGTCAATAACCAATGGTTTTTAGTGGCAGCCCCTAATTCTGGAGCTAACCTGCCAGTACTTAGATAAGTGGTGAAAAAAGAATGTTTAAATGAAATTGTTAAGAGGCACCTATAATAGTATAATTTTGGTATTTTAAGTCATGTTATTTTACATTATGTTTTTGTTTTTTTATACTGTACACTGCCAGGATTACATTGAAAACGTGTGGTAGATAACTTTTTGGAATGTCCTTGGAACAACTATAGATTATTACTGGAAACAGGTCAAAATAATGATTATGAACAATAATGACTGACTATGGAGTCACCAAGATTCAAACATGGCTCTATTGTACCATAACTAACAAGGTTTTGTAAGGGGAGAGTATGGCAGGCCTTCCAGACAACGTAAGATAGGATATCAAATTTGGATGATGATTCTGTCTCTCATCAAGTCTTTGTATTATAACTACCATTTTTCAGGAAGGTTGCTAACTCTATAAGGTTTTTAGGTCTGAATAATTATTGCTGAAATACTTTACTACTAAAATAATATATTAACCAAAACCCTTTTTCTGGTCACCATTAAAGTTGCATGTCCAGGAAGTTTAAAATATGTGACTTTAAAATTAATATAGTATTGTGGTTTTATAGTGCTTTACCTTCTGTTCAACTTAAGAAACCAGAAAGGATTTAAATTATACAATGGTATAAAACTGTCATTTTTGTAGTAATTGTTAAAGCTATATGGTGGAGGAGAGAGAGATACTTAATTAAATATTTAACTGCAGTTCTGTGCCTCTCGTTAAAAAAAAAAAACCTGGAAAAATATATTGGTAAAACTTGGTAATAAAATGGCTTCCAGTCTGAAAATAAATCTATGTTGATGTCAGAGGATCTGATCTACACAGCTATGATATTAGCATAAACAGAATATAGCCGCACAGATACCTAATTTGTTATACTCCTAACATGAAAAATAAATTGTATTGCAATTTTGCTGCTTATTACAATGAGACAGCAATGATTAGGTAGTTCTAAGCACCACCCTCTAGAAACAACTGTATGTGTGTTTAGAGAGAGACCACACACACAAGTACAGATTTCCTGGGGTTTTTTCTCTAGTTCATTCTGATATGTTTTTTAGACTAATGGTAAACAGCATGTATGCAACCTTATTTGCAGATATTCTTATGTTTGAAGACATTTTATATAAGAAAAGGCAAGATTCTTGATGATTACGTACATTGGATTTGAGTTACTTCACAGGAAGGCATTTTGCTGTCAGCTTCCTGTCAACTGAAATGAGCTGGAATTGTACAGATGAATTATGAACCCCAGCAGTATTATTGCTGAATGTGTTTCAAGAAATGACCTCAGTATTTATTTCATATGTTCTGCTTTTTCATAGTAGTCTGACCATATTTTGAAAAACAAATTGAACAGTCAGGCCAAATTGCTTACAAAAAATAGGGAATGGTGAGACTAAAGATGTAAGAAGCAATTACTCTCAAAAAATTCTACTTAATGCAATGCATTAGCTTCTATGAAGCATGAATAAGTACATGGCTTAAGAACCAGATGGATAATAGTCATTTTGCAGTCCAAATTATTTACAAAACTCCTTTAATTGTATACATATCCTAATCTTTTCTAACTATTTGCTCACACATATATTCAGAAATACAACTCTTCCCAAATAGGAAATTTTACTCTAAATTTTATTTTCAGTAGCTACAGAATATATATTTTAATTTTTTTTTTTTGTTTTTTTGTTTTTTTGTTTTTTTATACTGTACACTGCCAGGATTACATTGAAAACGTGTGGTAGATAACTTTTTGGAATGTCCTTGGAACAACTATAGATTATTACTGGAAACAGGTCAAAATAATGATTATGAACAATAATGACTGACTATGGAGTCACCAAGATTCAAACATGGCTCTATTGTACCATAACTAACAAGGTTTTGTAAGGGGAGAGTATGGCAGGCCTTCCAGACAACGTAAGATAGGATATCAAATTTGGATGATGATTCTGTCTCTCATCAAGTCTTTGTATTATAACTACCATTTTTCAGGAAGGTTGCTAACTCTATAAGGTTTTTAGGTCTGAATAATTATTGCTGAAATACTTTACTACTAAAATAATATATTAACCAAAACCCTTTTTCTGGTCACCATTAAAATTGCATGTCCAGGAAGTTTAAAATATGTGACTTTAAAATTAATATAGTATTGTGGTTTTATAGTGCTGTACCTTCTGTTCAACTTAAGAAACCAGAAAGGATTTAAATTATACAATGGTATAAAACTGTCATTTTTGTAGTAATTGTTAAAGCTATATGGTGGAGGAGAGAGAGATACTTAATTAAATATTTAACTGCAGTTCTGTGCCTCTCGTTAAAAAAAACAAACCTGGAAAAATATATTGGTAAAACTTGGTAATAAAATGGCTTCCAGTCTGAAAATAAATCTATGTTGATGTCAGAGGATCTGATCTACACAGCTATGATATTAGCATAAACAGAATATAGCCGCACAGATACCTAATTTGTTATACTCCTAACATGAAAAATAAATTGTATTGCAATTTTGCTGCTTATTACAATGAGACAGCAATGATTAGGTAGTTCTAAGCACCACCCTCTAGAAACAACTGTATGTGTGTTTAGAGAGAGACCACACACACAAGTACAGATTTCCTGGGGTTTTTTCTCTAGTTCATTCTGAGATGTTTTTTAGACTAATGGTAAACAGCATGTATGCAACCTTATTTGCAGATATTCTTATGTTTGAAGACATTTTATATAAGAAAAGGCAAGATTCTTGATGATTACGTACATTGGATTTGAGTTACTTCACAGGAAGGCATTTTGCTGTCAGCTTCCTGTCAACTGAAATGAGCTGGAATTGTACAGATGAATTATGAACCCCAGCAGTATTATTGCTGAATGTGTTTCAAGAAATGACCTCAGTATTTATTTCATATGTTCTGCTTTTTCATAGTAGTCTGACCATATTTTGAAAAACAAATTGAACAGTCAGGCCAAATTGCTTACAAAAAATAGGGAATGGTGAGACTAAAGATGTAAGAAGCAATTACTCTCAAAAAATTCTACTTAATGCAATGCATTAGCTTCTATGAAGCATGAATAAGTACATGGCTTAAGAACCAGATGGATAATAGTCATTTTGCAGTCCAAATTATTTACAAAACTCCTTTAATTGTATACATATCCTAATCTTTTCTAACTATTTGCTCACACATATATTCAGAAATACAACTCTTCCCAAATAGGAAATGTTACTCTAAATTTTATTTTCAGTAGCTACAGAATATATATTTTAATGACGTGCCTCTGTCCAAGAGCATGGAATTAGAAATATTAAGATGTTAGAAAGGAGGCAAATTAAATATAAGTAGTCTACCTGTTATAACCATTTTTTTAGTGACTGCTCAAAATTACAGTGACACTGAAAAAAGTTACTTATGACCATTTTTCACACAACCGTTGCAGCATCCCATGACCGTGAGAGTTGTAGCATCCCCATGGTCATGAGATCAAAGTTTGGATGCTTGGCAACTAGCATGTATTTATGATAAATGCAGTGTTCTGGGGTCATGAGATCACCTTTTGTGACCTCCTGACAAGCAAAATCAATGAGGAAGCCAGATTTACTTAACAGCCATGTTACTAACTTAATTGCAGTGATTCACTTAACCACTGTGGCAAGAAACATTATAAAACGGGGCAAAACTAAGCACTGTCTTGCTTAGCAATGTAAATTTTGGGCTCAATTGTGGTCATAAACAGAGAACTACCTGTACAATTTTGCTATAGTTACTCAGAACTAATGAGATACTGAATTATATTGGTCAGTCTTATTCAATATTGTCTACTATAGCTGTACAGCACTTCATTCAATAAGAAAAGAAAATATTTAGATTGTAGTTGAGCTCCACAGCTACAGCACAATCCCTAGAAAATATTTTTCCAGGAGTTGATGCATCCATACATGCTCCAAAGAACCTTTTTCTTTTTGAGTCTGAAATATTGTGCACACTAGCTCTGCAGGTTTTGGACAAAAGTTTTTACTTACTAGGAAATTAACTTTGAGCATTTTTATGTGAAGTATGTAGTCAATTACTGCGCTTGATTTTCCCCTCTTGCAAGTTAGTTGATTCCCTCTTGATGCTTAGATAAAAACCTCTGATCTTTAATGCCGCCATTACTGGAGTAATGCCATAGGATGTCCCTCAGATTTATTCTTCAGCTTTTAAAATGGTAAAACCCATTTGGTCAAGGTGACCTTCAAGATAAAGAGTGAACACATGTCTTATAAATCTCCTTTTTGTAGCCATTCCAATGTAGAGCAAAGATGTTTTCCAAGATGCAGACTCTTGTATTTAGTCATAGGAAGACATGATGAGCCATAAACTTAAAGGCTGAAAAGAATTTCATATTTCATCCTTAAAATTTAACCCTCACAATATTTGTGCATATGCGAACTCAAACACAAAAATAATAGAATTTTTATAAAGTATTTTACTGTAAGTAATCTCTGAAAAAAGGCTACCAATTATTTCCTCCCCCCACTTTTCTCTCTGCTATTAAGCCCTGGTGAATGTACATGAAAAATAAAATCTAGAAGGGAAAATTTTTCTCCACTATAAAAGGTAGAATTCTTCATATGGAACTTGACTCCTGTGGACATTTCACCTGGACACAACATGGAATGGTTTATTGTATACTTTTTGATTTCTCAGTCTAGTTCTAAAATTTCATACTCATCCTGCATTAAAGAATTAAAAGGTCTGATCCTCTTTTTTTTTTTTTTTTTTTTTTTTTTTTGTTTACATTTATACCCCGCCCTTCTCCGAAGACTCAGGGCGGCTTACAATGTATAGGGCAATAGTCTCATTCTATTTGTATATATTTACAAAGTCAACTTATTGCCCCCAACAATCTGGGTCCTCATTTTACCTACCTTATAAAGGATGGAAGGCTGAGTCAACCTTGGGCGGGCTCTGGCACACACCTGTGTGTCGGCCAGATGGTCTTTGCGCATGCATGCACATCAGAAACCAGAAGACCAGGTACCAGCTCAGCTCAACAGCTTTCCCGGTTTCTGGCGCTCCCCTGCATGCCCACGCTCCTGTTTCAGCAGTCGGTGCCAAAAAGGCTCGCCAACACTGCTTTAGGTACAGTTGAGAGAAAGAATAGCCATAACATTTTCTGTTTTAAAAGTCTAGTTCCTTTTAATTTCTCAGATTGAATAATTTGTTGAGTTTCTCCTATTGCAATTCAAGTAGTACAAAGATTGTACATAGTTGTCCTAAAATATCATAAAATAATTAAATACTGTAGCTCTCTATGCCTGAGATGTTCCATATGTGTAAGCCCAAGCAAAATGGTGAACTCTCCTTTGAGCCAAATTGGAACTGTAACTACATGTCATGTAATTTTCTTGGCAATATGGAATTGTATTCCATTACCTTCCACAGTATTTGTTTTTAATCTTTCTAGTCTCAGCTATAACCATGGACGTCCCTGCTAGTTTCCCATCCAGGAAGAAATCATATCTCTTGGACAACTCAAGCAACTGCTTGAAAGGTTATCTCTGGCTGTTTGAAGATACGGATATATACAAAGCCATTTCACTTCTCTAGCACTCCCTCGAAAAGAGAGTAGCTTGCAAAGCAGCTGTGTGAGCCTTCCAGAGTAGGTGGTTGCATTAAGGCTCAAAAAGGGGTACTTTGTTCATGATAATATGCTTTCTTATGCACCTCTTTTAAATAGCTCTAATATTGATAAGTAAAGACTATGACTCAGTTTTACTGTACAGTTTTTTTTATTTACTTAATTGGAAATGTTTATACTGGTAAAACTCTTTACGGCTGTTTACTCTTAAAATGCAATGAAAGAGATCCAGAAAATACAGTATATGATTCTTAATGTTTTGCTGATAATCTGCTCTTAATATCATATACCAGCCATCATTCCTTTAGGTCCATGATGGTGAACCAATGGCACACATGCTGGAAGTGGCATGCAGAGCCATTTTTCCAGGCACACCAGCTGTCGCCCATTGCTGTTCCAGGCTCTGGCACACACCTGTGTGTCGGCCAGATGGTCTTTTAAGCAACAGTTCATAACCCAATGTCCACTTAAACTATTGTTACAAGCCCTTTTGTGTACATTTTTGGCAATATTGCCAGGCCTGAGAGCAAATAAATATTGTCTTTTATAATAATAGGCACATCTATTCAGAAAGTCCTTCTAAAATCAAACAGTATACACATACAAATAGCAGAGCCTGGGAAAATACAGTATATGATTCTTAATGTTTTGCTGATAATCTGCTCTTAATATCATATACCAGCCATCATTCCTTTAGGTCCATGATGGTGAACCAATGGCACACATGCTGGAAGTGGCATGCAGAGCCATTTTCCAGGCACACCAGCTGTCGCCCATTGCTGTTCAGGCTCTGGCACACACCTGTGTGTCGGCCAGATGGTCTTTGCGCATGCATGCACATCAGAAACCAGAAGACCAGGTACCAGCTCAGCTCAACAGCTTTCCCGGTTTCTGGCGCTCCCCTGCATGCCCACGCTCCTGTTTCAGCAGTCGGTGCCGAAAAGGCTTGCCAACACTGCTTTAGGTACAGTTGAGAGAAAGAATAGCCATAACATTTTCTGTTTTAAAAGTCTAGTTCCTTTTAATTTCTCAGATTGAATAATTTGTTGAGTTTCTCCTATTGCAATTCAAGTAGTACAAAGATTGTACATAGTTGTCCTAAAATATCATAAAATAATTAAATACTGTAGCTCTCTATGCCTGAGATGTTCCATATGTGTAAGCCTAAGCAAAATGGTGAACTCTCCTTTGAGCCAAATTGGAACTGTAACTACATGTCATGTAATTTTCTTGGCAATATGGAATTGTATTCCATTACCTTCCACAGTATTTGTTTTTAATCTTTCTAGTCTCAGCTATAACCATGGACGTCCCTGCTAGTTTCCCATCCAGGAAGAAATCATATCTCTTGGACAACTCAAGCAACTGCTTGAAAAGTTATCTCTGGCTGTTTGAAGATACGGATATATACAAAGCCATTTCACTTCTCTAGCACTCCCTCGAAAAGAGAGTAGCTTGCAAAGCAGCTGTGTGAGCCTTCCAGAGTAGGTGGTTGCATTAAGGCTCAAAAAGGGGTACTTTGTTCATGATAATATGCTTTCTTATGCACCTCTTTTAAATAGTTCTAATATTGATAAGTAAAGACTATGACTCAGTTTTACTGTACAGTTTTTTTTATTTACTTAATTGGAAATGTTTATACTGGTAAAACTCTTTACGGCTGTTTACTCTTAAAATGCAATGAAAGAGATCCAGAAAATACAGTATATGATTCTTAATGTTTTGCTGATAATCTGCTCTTAATATCATACACCAGCCATCATTCCTTTAGGTCCATGATGGTGAACCAATGGCACACATGCTGGAAGTGGCATGCAGAGCCATTTTTCCAGGCACACCAGCTGTCGCCCATTGCTGTTCTGGGCTCTGGCACACACCTGTGTGTCGGCCAGATGGTCTTTGCGCATGCATGCACATCAGAAACCAGAAGACCAGGTACCGAAAGCTCAGCTCAACAGCTTTCCCGGTTTCTGGCGCTCCCCTGCATGCCCACGCTCCTGTTTCAGCAGTCGGTGCCGAAAAGGCTTGCCAACACTGCTTTAGGTACAGTTGAGAGAAAGAATAGCCATAACATTTTCTGTTTTAAAAGTCTAGTTCCTTTTAATTTCTCAGATTGAATAATTTGTTGAGTTTCTCCTATTGCAATTCAAGTAGTACAAAGATTGTACATAGTTGTCCTAAAATATCATAAAATAATTAAATACTTCATTATGACATGTATTCCCTCTCCTCAAAGTATACTTTGAAACTCTGAAATAATTTATGGTCTTTTTAAGCAACAGTTCATAACCCAATGTCCACTTAAACTATTGTTACAAGCCCTTTTGTGTACATTTTTGGCAATATTGCCAGGCCTGAGAGCAAATAAATATTGTCTTTTATAATAATAGGCACATCTATTCAGAAAGTCCTTCTAAAATCAAACAGTATACACATACTGTTTCCCAGAGCCTGGGAAAATACTACAGTAACTTTAGTTACTAAAGTAACTTAACTTTTCTCATTGTTATTTTATATTTTTAATATTTCCTTTCAGAATTACTTGATTTTAACAATCATAGAGTAGAAAAAAACAAGAGACTATGGAATGACAAATATATTATCTTTATCTCCACATTATTAATGAATCCCTCACATATAGCCACCTTTTCAATTTTCCTTCTCTAATAATGCAAATGCACAGTGAAAGTGTCTATTGGTGTCTACAAATACTACAAAAATGTGTTTCAGAATATCCAAGAGCATACAAATAATATGGTTCAGATGGCTTGAACAGAATCATTCAGGATATTAAAGAACCTTTTAAGTGATCCATAGACCTCTGCATGGACCATCTCTTTACATACTTTAAAGTATGTGGCAACACACTTTAAACTATTGGTACCAATGATTTAAATTATATTATGAACTATTTTAGAAAACAACAAACTTTCTGACCTTAAGCAGACTCATTATCCACTCCAAACTTAATTTTGTTACTTCTAAAATGTAAGGCATTGGATGAACAGAAAATCTCTTCAGTCTAAGGTAGGACAAAATCATTTTTCCTCTTACAGATTGGTGGGAAACAGCCCTCATGCACTTCATGTGAGCAAAAAATTTTGGAAATGGCAGAAGGGTTCCACTGGAAAATTTAATAAGTATTAATACTTTCGGTAAATTCAATGACAAAAATGCATTGGGGATGATTTGTTATGAATTTCAGCAAATACAGCATTGTTACTCAAAAAAGAGAGCAATTCTTAAATATAGTTTATAGAATTATTTACGAAATCTATTTTTTTTAATAATCATGGTATATATAATCTTGGTATAGACAGGGCAATATGGAATGAAAACACCAACTTTTAAAATCTGTTTATACTAATATGAGTCATTATTCTTCTGAACTTGAGCCTTTGGATCCTTGATAACAGCAAAAAGGCAATGACTTTTATCCAAAAATATTTCTCAGCATCAGGCACATACTTCCCTCTACAGTACACAGATTTCTAAAAGCCCACTGCCAGCACACTTGACCATGATGATCTGGGGACAAAGAAGTGTTCGTGTAAAGAAACATAGATCATTTCTAGCAGTGGAAAACTTTTAGAAAAATGGAATTTTAGAGCATCTCATTGTCCTCGTGAAATCTGTATAGAGGCCTGAAAGCTAAAATATTGAAATATCAATCTGAGCTATGCTGTTGAAACTATTCTAATAGTCAAAAATATAAAAGAATCTGCAAGTACTAAAAATAAAAATCAAGAAGCTGCATTCTGCAAAACCTGGGTGAAGCAGCCATTCCCCCCACCACCACCACCACCAAGTACAACATGAACTATGATTCTTTCAGGTCTTCTCTACAAGCTCCTTTTTTGTACTGTAACTTTGAAGTCCAACTTCTTTGCCTATTTTTCCTCTAGCTCTTTCACAGCACCTTTCCTTTTAAAGTCTGTTTCCAAAGAGAAATTGGTTTGCTATTTCTCCCTAGTGTTCTTCTAAAAGCCAGCTGGCACAGAATACTAAATGGAAAATGTACAAAGGCACAACTTCCACAAGCATTTGGAATTGTTCTAGGAACTCCTGAAGCTGTTCTTTAAAGCTTTTTACCGGGAGGTCTTGAAGGGTAGGTTGGGCTGCTACTAGATGGCTATTACTTCATGCTAAGAGATCCTCAAAGAGCCTGAAAATATAATGCCTGTTCAAATAATTATTTGATTGCATTAGCATTCTCATGTGGTTCAACCTACTTTTGCCTGTCACACTATAGTGATACTCCTTAGCAATTCTACTGGATCATAGTAGAACAATGGCAAAAAGAGTACATAAAGGCATAGTAAAACCACAAAGTACTGTAAATATCCAGAACAGCCTATGGTACCAGACCCTTGATGTTTTCTACCAAAAATCCTCCCCCACTTTAAAAGAAATGCTAAACACGCAACTGCTAGCATAAAATAATTTTTAAAAGTAAGCTCAAATTTTCCATAATTCAAGACATAGTTTAGATAGCCTTGTTTTTCTTGAATACACTTTCAAATGGAAAACCTATTTATGAAATGTAAAACTAGAAATAACAGTTCTAGATGTTTTAGTTAGAAAGAAGCTAGCAGAAATGCTAAGCAATCACAATATCACTTAGGCTTATATACCATTTCACCATGGTTTCCAGCCCTCTCTAAGCAGTTTAGAGTCAGCATATTGCCCCCAACAATCTGGGTCCTCATTTTACCAACCTCGGAAGGATGGAAGGCTGAGTCAACTTTAATAACAATAAGGCAAGTGCCCATTATAAATTAACAAATACAGATTTAAAGAACTGCTCTATTTATCAATTAAAGTTTTCTAGGGGGCTTCTTATATAATATAAATTTAACATTAAAATACTAAACTATAGATTTTATAGTTAAAGGATTGGTATTTAACAGATTTAATAAGATTGATTTCAAATGCAATACATTATTCCAAAATTAGTAAAACTTTTCACATTGTGATGTTACAAGACAGATGACTAGAAACTACTGCATAAATGTTTAGAATATACTACAATGTAATTAAAATATTACTAAAAATAATCAGGAAAACTATAGATGTTTAGATTAATGATGGTGCTAAGGAGAAGGTAATATTTCCCCATTTTTAAAATAAAACCTATGATATTATTTTTAATAATATTTTAATTACAACTAAGAAATTTTATTTTGATTGGAAAAATAGCCATAGATTTTTTTAGAGGCTTTAAAATTAATTATTAATAGACAAATGTATCCATTATATCATTACAATAGACCATGCAACCCCACCCCCTATGTTCTATATAATTTAGTACTTACTATATGTTCGTAAAAAAATAATGTATTCCACACTCCAAACCAGCCCTTAAGATAATTATAAGAATTTGGGAACTTAGTCAAAAGAAACCTGTAGTGTGAAGAATGTGTAACGAAATTAACTATTTAACTGCTTTCCTTACAATTTTGGCTCATATTCACCCCACTATTTTATATTTTAAAATATATTAAAGGATTCACACATAGTTTGTCTTCAGGTTAAATGTGTAGTCTCTCCTACCCACTTCAGTTAAAAGATTGGAGTATGTTATGCATATTTGTTATGTAATATCAGGTTTGTTGTTCATTCTACCTTCATTTATATATAGGCAGTCCTTGACTTAACAACCATTTATTCAGAGACTGTTCAAAGCTGCAATGATGCTAAATGGATTTATTGACAGGTTCCTGAAGTAATGGCCATTGCAGCACTCCTATGTCACGATTGTGATCTGGGCAGTTGGCAACTCATTCATATTTCATATTCATATTCATATTTCATATTCATAGATGCAATCTACATAGACTTCTGTAAAGCTTTTGACTCAGTAGTACATGATAAACTTCTCCTAAAACTAAAATCCTACAGCATCTCAGGACCCCTCCACAATTGGATAACAGCTTTCCTATCAAACAGACAACAAGTGGTCAAAATTGGCAATGCTCTATCAAATCCGGTTCCTGTCAAAAGTGGTGTTCCCCAAGGCAGCGTTCTTGGAACAACACTCTTCATATTATACATTAATGATCTCTGTGACCATATTACAAGTAATTGTGTTCTCTTTGCTGACTATGTCAAACTATTTAACACCACCACCAATACAGCTATTCTCAAAAAAGACCTTGACTTTGTATCTGAATAGTCTAAAACTTGACAACTCCAAATCTCAACCAGCAAATGCTCAGTCTTACATATTGGAAAAAACACTAAGTACAAGCTTGATGGACATTACCTCACTGATGACCCCCACCCTGTTAAAGATCGTGGAGTTTTCATATCAAATGATCTAAGTGACAAAGCCCACTGTAACTACATCGCAAAAAAGGCCTTAAGAGTTGTAAACCTAATCTTATGTAGCTTCTTCTCCAAAAACACTACACTACTAACCAGAGTATATAAAACATTTGCTAGACCAATTCTTGAATACAGCTCGACTGTTTGGAACCCATACCACATTTCTGACATCAATACAATTGAACGTGTCCAGAAATATTTTACAAGAAGAGTTCTCTGCTCATCTGAATACAACAAAATATCTTATGCCACCAGACTTGAAATCCTGGGTTTAGAAAATTTAGAACTACGCCACCTTCGACATGACCTGAGTTCAACTCATAGAATCATCTATTACAATGTCCTTCCTGTCAAAGACTGCTTCAGCTTCAATCACAACAATACATGAGCACACAATAGATTTAAGCTTAATGTTAACTGCTCCAATCTTGATTGCAGAAAATATGACTTCAGTAACAGAGTTGTAAATGCTTGGAATACACTGCCTGACTTTGTGGTCTCTTCCCAAAATCCCCAAAGCTTCAACCAAAAACTGTCTAATATTGACCTCACCACATTCCTAAGAGGCCTGTAAGGGGTGTGCATAAGAGCACAAACATGCCTACCTTTCCTGTCCTTTTGTTTCCTTTCGTTATATCCAATTAATATAGTTATTACATACTCATACTTATATATATGCTTATATATTGTATAGTTATTTCATGCTTATGCTTATATACACTGTGTGACAAAATAAATAAATAAATAAATATTTATGACTGATTGCCAAGTGTCCCATGATCATGTGACCACCATTTTCAAACTTCTCTGCGGGCTTCCACAGAAAATCAATGGGGAAGCTGGCAAGGAAATTTGCATGCTGTTGTTGCCTGCTGAGAGGGTGGCTGAAAAACAATTTTGGCAGTGAGAATTTTCAGCTTTCCTCATGGATTTCAGCATGGAGCTTTTTCAGCCAGACCCAAGATGAGACGGAGTCCTCTTGACCCTGCGCTGACTGAAAATACCCCATTCCAAAATTCTGATTAGATTTCAGCACAAAATTTTTTCAGCCAGTGTCCACAGTCAAGTGGCTTTCCTCCCCATTCTGCGGCTGGCTGAAACTGTTCTGTGCTGAAATCCAATCAGAATTTTTAGCTATGGAAAATGTTCAGCCCCAGAAGGGAGAGGCTTCAGAAACATTTTAGCTCTGGGACCGAAAATCCAAGCAGTTCTCAGGCTATGAGATATCCTACTCAACTTTCCCACATATCCTCAAGCACCTCCTTATTTTCTTCCTCATCTGGCAGGGCCTGAGACTTGCAACTTCCTAATGGTTTCCCCGTTGACTTGATTGTGGGAAGCAGCAGGAAGTTGCTTCACCTAATGACCAGGGCATTCACTTAATAACAGCACCTCAGACAGTCTGGATTGCAAAGCAGTCACCAAATAAATTAGCAATGGCAATTATGCTCCCAATTGTTGTTATAGGTAAACAACTACCTGTACATAGTGTACAGTGTACAATTACAGTATTACTTCAGATTTTTGCAATCCAAATCTGATAGATCTAGCTCATCAGCCCCTAGACTGCAGTACATGCTGTGACAAGAGCTTACACAGTTTGAATGGTAGACTAATTGGGAAAACATATCTAAGGCTTTAGTATTTGTACTATTAAGATGAAATATATTACCTAGATCCAAATGTCACTTATTTGTAACACTAATCCATCATGCCTCTTGGTGGAAGCCTCATTAATTTGTGCCTCATGGTTGCATATGTTAAGAAGGTTATATATATTTTACCTTCTATCCATTTTTTCATCCTGTACTTATTTTAGGTTCACAAATATAACATTTTGTCTAAAAAGGCAGGTAAAAATAAAAATATAAAAATGAAGAACCTCCACCAGTAGAGGGTGGCATATTAGCTGCTGATGGTGGCTTTTTGATCACAGAATAGGGAAATTTAACTAGTTGTCTAGGTCAGTGATTCCCAAACTGTGAGCCGCGGCTCCCCAGGGAGCCGCGCTATCATCATGGGGGCGCCGCGGAATATCTGTGCCCGCTGGGTCCGGCGCTGATGCGCCATTTCTGGGGCGTCTGGTGCGCATGCGCAGTTGCAGGTCAGATTTCCGGGGGAGCCGCGGGCGCGTCTGGTGCACATGTGCAGTTGCAGGTCGGATTTCCGGGGGAGCCGCGGGCGAAAAAGATTGGGAACCTCTGGTCTAGGTCTAGATACTGTTGTCTGATTTGCTCTTCTAGTTAAAGACACAGTTAGTTGCCAGCTTACAACTACAACTGAAACTCACAATTTCTGTCACTAAGCAATGCAATCCTAAACCATCATTTAACAGCAATTCCAGCACTCCCTGTTGTTATTGTTAAGTGAATTCCACTGGTTATTAGCCAAGGACCTATCCCAAGTTTGGACTTGGTCTCTCCCAGCCCGGAGCATCAGGGAATGTCTCCCTTTCAACACCCACAACTGCCTATTGCCTTCACCCACCCGCATCTTTCTTCTTTTGGTTTCCTTGCATCCTGTTTTCCAGAGTGGCAAGCAGCCTCCAAACTGCAGAATTCCAAGTCTGCTTGCCGGGCTGCAGCTCGGGTTCTTGGCACACAGTGATCCTAGGGCTGAAAAGAAGTATCTGAGCTGCAACATACTGTATTTTTTGGAGTATAAGACACATTTCCCCCCCTAAAAGAGGGTGAAAATTTGGGTGCGTCATACACTGAATGTAGCCCCGCCCACCCTCCAGCCCCACCCTTTTGTTCTCTCCCAAACAGAGAGCCTCTTAAACAGCCTCCAAAAGGTCCGTTTGAGAGGCTGCCTTTGCAAAGAGAAACCCTTTTGCAAACTGAACTTTTGGAGGCTGCAAATGCAGCTTCCCAAATGGAGAGCCTCTCAAGCAGAATTTTTTTTTATTATTTGCCTCCCCACAAAATAAGGTGTGTCTTATGCTCCAGAGGGTATCATAAAGCTGCAGCTGCCCCTAAAAACCTCAGCAAGGCCAGCAGTGTGGTGCAAATCCTCTGTATCTGGGTAACCCCAACAGAAGATATAGCTTGGAAAGCCCCAGCCACTTCAGTAGTGTAATGCAAAGGTCACAGTGCCCCAAGAAGCCGCAGTCATCCTGGTAACCTAAGTTGCCCAGCCTAGTCCCAGCCACCCTCCACCACCATCTACTCTCGATGCCCTGTGCTCCACCACCACATCATATCTTCATCATCTTCTTGCTCCTGTTGCTGACGGACCATGCCCACCTTGATTCTTCATGAAGCACCAACTGGTCACATGAAGTCATATTCCCCAGATCTTACATGAAAACCACCATGCACAACTTTGGGAAGGAATCCTCATGTGACCAACAGCTGCGAAAGTCAGCTTAGGCAGCAAGGACCAAAAGGGCCTAGGTGAGGGGAGTTGAAGCCCCTCTGAGGCTGTAGATGGGTTGCCAAGTGACCAAATTATATGACTATGAGAACACTACAAGAGTCAGAACTTCTGTAAGTCCCTTGATTCCACACCTCCGTAAATTCAAACAGGTGTTAAATGAATGGTTAAGTCAAGAACTATTGTAGTATATCCTGGATTTATGGAAGAAGCTTACTCGAGCCTTAGGTTATACATTTGAAATTGTTATAACAATCTACTTTTCCATATTTAGAGCATCTTAGCAATTATGCTGAGCCATCTATTCAACTGTTTTTCACTCTTCCCTGCTTTTTTATATTATATTATAGGAGCTGGGAAGCATAATCCACATGGAGACATTTACTTTTATCTGGCCTGAAATTGCAATAAATAACAACACTATCTGCACCCTTTTCTCCATCTGAAGGCTTATTAATGTATTTATTTCCTTTGTCCTTAGTATATGCCAAAGCTCACATAATCAATTAAAAAACAACCATTTAATATATGAACCAAAATACCTAGCTACAACAGTATTTAACTGCTTACAGAAAATAGAGTCAGCCAGAATTAGAAAAAAAATAAAACAAGGAATTGTTGTTTGTATATATTGTTACTGCTAATTTAAACCATGCATTTAAAAGATAAATGCAAATTTCTTATGAGGAAAAGTAAATAAACTTCATATAGTTTTTTTGTTTTAGCATATGGGGCATATAAATATTTATTTTTCCTCAATTAGTATATAAAGGTAAAGGTGATGCACTTGAATAAAAAGAAATGAAAAATTGGGAACATTAAAGTTACTGAGGTTGATGAACACTGAACTAAACTAACAAGAGAACACTAGGCTAGAAGAGGCTACTTTATTAAAACTTTATTTACTGTATGCACACAACACTAACTGAAAATCTCATCAGTTTTAAGGTAAGTGAATTTGTGGAGAGTACTGTAAAGCTCTTCACTAAATGAATAAAAGTACAAAAATTATATGCCTCATTATTTACAAAGTGCATTCCATTCTGAACATAAGCTTGCTAAAGCACATTCATGATTCCATTTATAGGATCCTACAATTTGTCTTTCTAATTTGTTCCATTTAAAACTCATAATAAATGTTATCCATCTTTTCAATACTAAAAAATGAGAGAATAACTTTTGCTTTAGGTTGTTATGTTGTGAATTCATTAATGGAAAATCTTGGTGAATTTTCCTCAGAAAGCTCAGAAATGTAAGCAATACAAAAGAAAGATAAGAAAAAGAGGCCTTTAAGTTGCAGTTTTGGGAAAAATAAAAGTTATTTATGGAGAATTTTGCCATATAATGTTGTTAGTCAGCATTTCAAGAATAAGAATGAAATGATGAATTTATATTTCCTAAGCAAAACACTCTCCCAAAGATTTCATACTTTGTCACCAATAGCATGCTTTAATTTGAAGAAGAAGAAAAAAATTAATTCAGTACTCTAGGTCTTGTGTACTGTTACTCATTTTCTTAGAAAAAATGAGCTTTGATGTTTTGAAATCTAGGAGATTCACTTATGATTAGGGTGATCTGTCTATGCTTAAATCTACTTCCAACCAGATAAACAGCATTTCAAAGAAAATGTTAGTCTACATCTTTTTAAGATTCGTGACTTTTGTAGGATTCAATAATGTAACCCCACCATATGCACTCTTGAAATGTATAATCCAGTTATCCCTCAGTCTACTATATGGATACCTTCACCTCAACTAGGCATTGAAAAGGAAGATCAGTTAATGGGGGATGATTCTTTTCAGCATCTTGTATAATATCACGCTTTATTCTCCTTCCAAAATCTCAAGCATTCCTTAGACTGTAAGAAGTCTGATGTTTTCAAACATGGGAGAATCAGTTTTGATAAGGATGGCCCAACAAAACCCATATGAAAAATCGATCCATCCCCAATCTGCCCCCATCTAAATGTGCTGGAATTACAATTCACAGAACTACCCAAGCCATTAAATAGGAACTGATTTTCCAAGACAACTCTAGAGAGCTTTGGGTTAGGAAAATCTGCCTTGATTAATGGCACATAGACATGATACACACACAAATTCATGTTAATATTAAATTCTTCAAAATTAACTCAGTTAAAAAAGAAACCAAAATATTATTTACTATAATTTTTAAATCAAATGTGAGTCATTGAAAGAACTTTATTATTACTGAACAAAAAAAATATTTAATCATGATCATAAAACATGGGTAGAATTAGACAAATGATTTCAAATACTGCAAGCAAAGAAGAAGACGACTGAAAGTATTTTGAGTGTAATAATAAAGCCAATTAGTCCTAGTACACTAAAGAAGTAGTTTGACTTTAACAATACAGATAGTAGTTGTTCTCCAATCTCTATCAACCACATTCCATTTCAAATGGTGACTAAAACAATTGTTATCTTGTCACTTCCAATTACAGAGGAAGGGCAACGTTTTCCAGTTTGAACGATTCTGCTGGCTTTGGAAATACATTTATCATCCAGTATCATCAAGTCTAACTCCAATCATTAAATCCATTGAGAGGCATTCAAAAGAAAACTATATTTTTCTCAGTCTGGATCCACAAACAAAAGAAATATTCTGTTATCTTCAGCACAGACTTTGAAAAATCAAGAGTGCATATTTGTATCCTATCTCATTTTGTGATTCACTAAAATGGATAGTATTTTCAACACACATACTTTATATTAGCTTAAGTGTACTGATGATTTTTTCCCCTTCCTGCTTCTAAATTCACCTCAATCCAATCTACATTTTTCTTATAATTCTGTTCTGATTCAAATAACCAAGCTCTACAGGCCTTTATGATATGTGCCAGCAAATTCCAATTTATGTGGCAGCAAACCAGCCAAATCAAGCATTAAGATCAAAGGTGCTGTCTGGGTGTATCTTCCTGGATGCAATCAGCCAATTCACACATTAAAAAATTGTATTCTAATTGGTAATCTCCAGATGAACTATATGTAGTTTCCATAATTTCCAATCAGAGAGTATCAATTTGGGGACAGATACATCAAATTCACATGGAAAGATGTTAAGGAAAATAATCTAGCCTTCCTGGACTGTGCAGTACACATTAAGAAAGAAACCTTAACATTGAAGTTTACAGAAAACCCACTCACACAGATCAGTATTTACATTTTTATCGCCACCCCTCACTGGAGCACAAAATGAGAGTCATCAGAACCTTATTTCACTGAGCTGAAGGCCTGCCTACCTCCAAAGATGAGAAAGAAAAAGAACGTAAACATATCAAGGAAACCCTCAGAATGTGTGACTATCCCAAGTGGGCCTTCATCAAATCTCAAAAGACCCTACAGGAGCATGACGAGAACAATAAACAAAGCAACACTGTCATTCTGTACATTGCAGGCATATCAGAAAAACTCAGGAGAATCTTCAGCCAACATAACATACATGCACTCTTCAAACCCAAGAATACACTAAGGCAGAAGCGTGTCCACCCCAAGGATAAAACACCCAGAGAGAAACTGAGCAACATGGTATATGCAGTACAATGCAGTGAGCCATGTGCAGATCTGTACATTGGGGAAACGAAACAACCATTTTATAAACACATGGCACAACATAGAGAACAAACACCTCAGGACTAGATTCAGCAATCCATCTGCATTTGAAAGACACAGGTCACTCTTTTGAAGACAGCAATGTATGTGTTTTGGACACAGAGAACCACTGGTTCAAAAGAGGGGTAAAGAGGCCATTTATGTCAAAATTGAACAGCTCGCTCTCAACAGAAGGGGAGGGATATGACATCATCTATCTTCAACCTACAACATAGTCCTTTCAACAGTTCCAGGAAGGCTCCACATCAATTTGCACCACTCAGAATACCCTGATGACACTGATAAACCTCCAGGTGATCTTAATGACCTGCTAAAAGAATTGCAAATGACCAGCCGTCTGCAAGGAATATCAATTCTTCCATTCCCCACCAAAGATTCTCGGATGAGAAGCGAAACGTCTTCAAAGAAAAACCAGAAAGTCCAGTTGCCTCTTGAAAAAATTGAGAACCTTTGGGACAACCATGACCTGGATGATTGAGAATCTCCATAAACACTGAAAAAGTAACTTTACTATTGGTCATTGCATTCGCTTTGTGGCGAAGGTTGTAGAGAGTGTGGCGTGGCAGTTCCCCCAGTACCTGGATGAAGCTGTCTATCTAGACCCGTTCCAGTCCGGCTTCCGGTCCGGGTATAGCACGGAGACAGCTTTGGTCGCGTTGGTGGATGACCTCTGGAGGGCCAGGGATAGGGGTTGTTCCTTGCCCTGGTCCTGTTAGATCTCTCATCGGCTTTTGATACCATCAACCATGGTATCCTGCTGCGCCGGTTGAAGGGCTTGCGAGTGGGAGGCACCGTTTATCGGTGGTTCTCCTCCTACCTCTCCGACCGGTCGCAGACAGTGTTGACAGGGGGGCAGAGATCGACCGCGAGGCGCCTCACTTGTGGGGTGCCTCAGGGGTCGATTCTCTCGCCTCTCCTGTTCAACATCTATATGAAGCCGTTGTGCGAGGTCATCAGTGGCTTTGGGGTGAGTTACCAACTGTATGCTGATGATACTCAGCTGTACTTTTCCACCCCGGGCCACCCCAATGAAGCTGTCGAAGTGCTGTCCCGTTGCCTGGAAGCCGTATGGGTCTGGATGGAGAGAAACAGACTCAGACTCAATCCATCCAAGATGGAGTGGCTGTGGATGCCAGCACCCCAGTACAGTCAGCTGCAACCGCGGCTGACTGTTGGGGGCGAGTCATTGGCCCCAACAGAAAGGGTACGCAACTTGGGCGTTCTCCTGGATAGACAGCTGTCGTTTGAAGATCATTTGGCGGCCGTCTCCAGGAGAGCTTTTTACCAGGTTCGCCTGGTCCACCAGTTGCGCCCCTTTCTTGACCGGGATGCCTTATGCACGGTCACTCATGCTCTTGTCACTTCTCGTCTGGATTATTGCAATGCTCTCTACATGGGGCTACCCCTGAAGTGCACTCGGAGACTCCAGTTAGTCCAGAATGCAGCTGCGCGGGTGATTGAGGGAGCATCACGTTGCTCCCGGGTAACACCACTCCTGCGCAGTCTGCACTGGCTACCTGTGGTCTTTCGGGTGCGCTTCAAGGTGCTGGTTACCACCTTTAAAGCGCTCCATGGCTTAGGGCCCGGGTACTTACGGGACCGCCTGCTGTTACCTCATGCCTCCCACCGACCCGTGCGCTCTCACAGAGAGGGTCTTCTCAGGGTGCCGTCCGCCAAGCAATATCGGCTGGCGGCCCCCAGGGGAAGGGCCTTCTCTGTGGGAGCACCTAATCTCTGGAACGAACTTCCCCCCGGTTTACGCCAATTACCCGACCTTCGGACCTTTCACCGGGAATTGAAAACATATCTATTTATCCAAGCAGGACTGGCCTGAATTTTAAATTTTAAAATTTTTAAATTTTTAAATTTTTTCAATTTTAATAATTTTATTGGGTATTTTAATATGGTCAATTTGACGATTTTAATTTCGGCCTTTATTGAATAAGTTTTTTAATTGTTATTTTAAGTTTGTATATTTAATTGTTTTAATGTAGGCTGTACACCGCCCTGAGTCCCTCGGGAGAAGGGCGGTATAAAAGTTTAAATAATAAATAAATAAATAAAATAAAATAAATTTGCATCCATTGCAGCATCCCTGAAGCCATATGACTGATATTTGAGCACTTTGCAATGGAGGGTATCTGCAGTTTTCCCATGGTTATGTGATTGTCATTTGAAGATTTCACAATCAGCTTCTAACAAGCAAAGTCAATGGAGAAGCCAGTAGTAAAATTGCAAGTTTTGATCACATGATGCCTCATTTAGCAACCTGAGATGACTCACAATGACTGAATGGAAAGTGATGTCGTAAATCCATCACATTCACATGATGTTTCACTTAGCAATCATGTTGCTTAGAGTTCCTGGTCCTAATTGTGATTGCTATGTATGGTCTACCTATAGGCAGAAACAAAAACAGTTTCATTTTCGATAAAAAAAATTGATCCTCATAACAGACCACAGATTATTCAACCATGCTGTGAATTGAGTTGCACTGAGAAAGAATGACTAGCTCAAAGCACATCCTCATATTTTATTTTAAAATGTATCCATCTCTAGAAACATTCTATCAAGGTATACAAATTCATCAACCTTTTCTTGTTTCCACAATTTCTAATCATTCATTTTTTTAATCAAACAAAACTATTATGATTACATTACCGTATATACTCGAGTATAAGCCGAGTTTTTCAGCACGTTTTTTGTGCTGAAAAACGTCCCCTCGGCTTATACTCGGGTCTATACGGCTTATACTCGAGTTTTTGTTTTTTTTTAAGCCCCTCGGCTTATACTCGAGTATATACGGCTTATACTCGAGTTTTTTTTTTTTCTTTTTTTCACATTTTACCGGACGGCGCGAGGAAGCCCTGCCGGTGCAGTGAGAGGGCGGGGCGGGGGAGCCGCCAGCCTTCTCAGCTGAGGGAGGGAGGGTTTCCCCAACCGGTAGGTGCCTCATTTCCCACCCTCGGCTTATACTCGAGTCCCCAGTTTACCCCAGTTTTTGGGGTAAAATTGGGGACCTCGGCTTATACTCGGATCGGCTTATATTCGAGTATATACGGTAATTTTCAGACTCAAAGTTGTACCATACAAGGAATCTAACATTCACTGCAAAGCATTTGGAGCATTTGGCTGGGTTCTCAGCCAACGACACAGTATTATCTGCATACATAATAAATATACCTTCACATCCTCAACTAATGTATCTCTAATGTCACTGAAAGCATTCCTTTTCAGTGATGCGGAAATATATTAAGCAATCAAGGAAACATCCTTATCTTTCTCCCTGCTCAACACAGAATCATTTTTAAATCATTCTATTTTATTTTATTTTTTATTTTTTATTTACATTTATATCCCGCCCTTCTCCGGAGACTCAGGGCGGCTTACACTATGTTAGCAATAGTCTTCATTCTATTTGTATATTTATATACAAAGTCAACTTATTGCCCCCAACAATCTGGGTCCTCATTTTACCTACCTTATAAAGGATGGAAGGCTGAGTCAACCTTGGGCCTGGTGGGACTAGAACCTGCAGTAATTGCAGGCAGCTGCTGTTAATAACAGACTGCATTAGCAGCCTGAGCCACAGAGAATTTTAATTCATGCTTCTTATCATAAATCACATTTCTCACATTTAGCAATGAATTTTCAACTGCATATTTGTGCAAAGCCTTCCATAATTTAAATGTATTAACTTTCGCACTTGTGTTTTCTCTAAATCCACAAATGTCCAATAAAAATTCCTCCATATGAATATTTCTGTTACCTGATAATGGACCAAAATCCAGTCTGCAAACCCCACGCCTGACATGAAGCCACATTAGAAGTCCAAAAGTTTGTTATTGTCAACTTTTGTGTCAGAATTCTGCTGAACACCCTACCAGGCAATCTTAAAATATTGTTTTTTGTACCCTCTCTTGCTAGCTTTTCTTTACATAGGAAAACAATAGTGGCAATCTTCCAAATATCAAGCACAAATGCATCTTAACACAACATTAAATAAGTGGCATAACTATTCATACTCATATATAAAATTTTACCCCCATCTGCAGCCTTACCACTGTGCAATATCCTCCTAGTATTTATGAATTCTTTTCATCCGCTTTTTTCTTGGACACTAATATTTAGTGGTTTTCAATTACACTCTTCAATATAACATTTACCATTCCCATAAATATCTGTAAATTACTTCTTCCAGTATTTCAAATTATGTCATCACTTTTATCTTTAATTCTATTTAATGCAGGATGCATCTTGTTTAGCATCTTGTTTATCCCTTCATTCATTTCTAAAACAATTTTATTTTTATTAAAATTACTCTGCATTTTCTCTGCCTCTTGTAATATCAAGTATTTCTTATTTCTTTTTACTCTTTCCCTTTAAGTTTTCCTCCCTATATACATCTCATCATGGGCCGGATCCAGCCTGGAACCTTGTGTTTGTCACCCCTGCACTAGAACATAGCATTGATCTCTTACTAACGCACATGCACTATTCCTATTTTCATATATGTGCACATTTTAAATATCATTAATGTATAATGTATACTTTCTGTCATATATTTTAGCCCTTTAATTTAGAATTTATTCCAGAACCTTCACTTCACATTTGTTATATGGAAAAAAAAATAATGAAATAAAAACCTATAGAATAATTACTATATCATTTTCTAAGGATTGCTGTTCCTGATCCACATACATTTTGTGATCCTTCTAAGGGAGGCACTTCCAGTTGACTTTGGCTCATTTTGGAGAAGCTAAACAGGATGGGAAATCCTCAAACTATTCCATAAAAAGAAACTAGACTGGAATGTAAAAAGAAATCTAGAAAATTAAAATAATTTAAGTACTTCTGTATTGTTACAAATATATTTAAATGGCGGCATCCATGCAATCATCAGCTAAATTCAAGGGAGACTTTATTATTCAAGAGTAAAACAAAATTTGGTCTCACGAAACTCAAAGATATATTCAGAACAGATAAAATAAACAGTAGAAAAACATGAAAACATTACTCTAAACTTCAAAGGGGTTCACTAAAACTTTCAAAAACTCATTAGTGTAAACCATTGACGGACTTTAGTCCCACTAGTAAACCCTAAACAACTGCAGAACTTTCTTGCAGCTCATGTATCAGAATAAAACTGATACAAATATAGCCTTTTAGCATATTGTCAATAAGCAAAAAAAAAAAAAAAAAAAAAAAGCAGCGAAGTAATGAAATCTACCTAAACATTTATTTTCTTCAGATGGATAGATTCAAGTAAATCTGCCATGCACAATACTACATGTATACAATTGATTAATGTGTTTCAAAATTAATTCATCTCATTTTACTTAAAGGAAATTTTACGTAATTCACTGCAGAGCTTATTCATTTTAAACAAAATTTTCTAATTATAACAGCAGTGAATATGAATGGCTACAAACAATGGAACAATATTTTAGTTCATAAGCTTTAGGAGAATTTCCCTGATTATGCCATATATAGCTCTCATCTAACAACGGCCATATGACCATGGAGACGACTTCGGACAGCGCTGGCTCTTCGGCTTTGAAATGGAGATAAGCACCGCCCCCTAGAGTCAGGAACGATTAGCACATATGTGCTAGGGGAACCTTTACCTTTACCTAGCCCTCACTTCTTCCCTAAAAGTAAGCTGGGTTAACATTAGAGCAACCTAAATCTAACTAAGTTTGAACACAAAGTAATTTGGATCTGAAATGTATTACTTCACAGTATTAAACATAGTAATCTAAAAATTGTTGAATACTATAGAATTCTACTCAAGAAAATGTTTTACTATGAAATGAACATTAGCACTATGAGATTATAAAACTAGCATATAGTAATTAGAATTCCAATGTATTGGGACTCTGACTTAAATCATATATTGTATACGCGTGCAGACATCAAGCAGGAAAAAATTCTACACGATAATGTAAGCAGTAATACCAAAATGCAAAATGATATTTGTAGATTGCTGATATTTATATGCATGCCCAGATGAGCATGCATTAACATAACTGCTTTGTCAATGTTTAAAATGTTGTCTTTAAATCTGAACAGTGTGTGTTATGCTTAGAAATATCAATGTAAGAATGACAACTATCATTTGTTGATCTTAGAGAAAAAGAAAAAAAATGGAAAAAAGCAATTATTAAGAAGATTATATGTGTCTATAAGAAAGGACTGAAAAGAGTCAAAGAAAAATCGAAAGCAATATTCACAGAACAAATAGGTTTAAAAGCAGTCTGTTTGATGGGGAATGCTTCGCAGCTACTGGCACATGATTTTTTTTCTGGAAACTTTATATGTTTATAAACTTTATATATGATATGATATATATGATATATAATACAATATAATTTTCATATAAAAATACTCAAAAACCTAACATGCTATTTTGTTAATTTCTATTGAGTTGTTCAGCTCTGAATCTTATCTTTGAAAAAGATGCAATTATGAGTTAAATATGGGATCTTGAATTAGAACATTATGCATATCTTTTGAGAAATTTTGGACACCTCCACTTAATGCAAAATTTCATCCAGGATCCTTTTGGAATTTTCATATATACTTTTAATTAATTGGACTCTTGGGTTCAAAATATAATAGATTTAATATTTCTTTTATTATTAAAACTGCAGTATTATTTCAGAGAATCTGTGCTTTAATGCCTTTTCTTATGCTAAATTAGTGGTGATAGAAGTAATCCATAAATTAAAGTTTATTAAAAATGATATAATAGATGCTGGGACCCTCATATTATATCCTTACATTAGTGAATGAATGATAAGAATGAATTTTTATTATTTGCTATGTTAAAAGATAAGTGCTAGTTATTCCCACTAATATTGTTTACATTAACAAACTTTTATGACATCTTGACTTGCATCAGCAGCCTTTGCAACCTTTTCCAATATGTATCAGAAGAGATAATTAAATCTTATGAAATCAAAAAATCCACAGCTTTATAATTATTTATCAATAAATAAATTTGGTATGCAAATTTTAAAAAGTGACCAGAATAAGAAACTGGAGTGATCTGTTTTCCATTGGTGAATTCCCTGAACCTCATGAGATTTTAGATTGCAGTTTATACAACAAATACATCAGCGTTATTAGGCTCCATTTTGTTTGTATAGAAAAGTAATTACATCATCATGGTGTTGGAAATGCATCAAAATAACACTTTAGTAAAACACATGTTTTTGCAATGTGGTAAATTACTGTATTCTGGGAAGAATTAGTGATATAGATAAAGTTGACTTTGAGACAAAGTTTAATATTTTCAGACACACACGTTCCTTTTATTTATTATATGGAAACTGATAACTAGATGATGGAAGGATTCTCTGTGCTCTTATAATTGGCAATTGGAAAGAAAAGTTTTATGACCCTAATTACCGAGTAGATTGAAGATCTGGTGTTATTTACATTTAATGAATGAATTGCCTATATATTTAGGTTCTACATGGATGATTATAATGGAATATTGCTAGCTTTTACCAAAGCATGTAGAAGAGTTTTTATTTAATACATGAAAAATGTCTGTAAGAAGCAACATGCTTCAGAAATGTATGGAGTAGTTACAGAGGGCAGGATGATTTAATGCATATCAAATTTACAAGAGTTGCTTCCTTAGCTTTTGGTTAATAGTTGGGCCGATTTGGGTTTATTCCACAGCTTTCAGTAATCTTATTGTTTTTTAGGTGGAAAACTCCTATTTTTGGCAGTTGTGCCACTATAATTTGACAGTGCAAGTAGAGACATCTACAAACCTATAAAAAAGAGTAGAAGGCTTATGTTTCACATCTCTGCTTCATGGCTGAAGTACTAGATAACATATTGCCTCTTAAGTACTGTATAGGAAAGTAAACTATAGGTGCTGCAATAGCATAAAAGCATAAGCAGTCTGACTATGCAATGATCTTACCTATTAAATACTTTTCTATGTCCAAAGAACCCCTTATCTCTGATTTTTTTCCCCTGGAATCAAGGCTATCAACCCTGTCATAAATAAAAGCCAATACTTTATTATGTGTCTAGCCAAAATGGCCATGTAAGAGTACCACTACCAGGACCTGTCCTAAGACCTTGTTCAGTACTGTTGCAACTTCAAACAGTTGCTGACTGAATAGATCTTAAATGAGAACTACGTGCAAATAAATATTGTCATGATCTTTTGTGTACTTCTTGGGCCATAAAATGAATTTATGGGGATCACAGGTAATTCTGGGGCCATAGATTATCTATATAGGAATCAGTGTACATTGTGATCCTTCATTTATTCTTCTTGTTGCACTATCTATAGCCTGAATCACCTCCCATGTGCTCTACGTGGGATTACCCCTGAAGAGCATTCAGAAGCAGCAACTAGTCCAGAAGCCATCAATGCATGACATTTTGGGTATGCTGAAGTTTTCATGTACAATTCAAGGTGTAGTCATATTTTGTGTTACATTGTTGGCATGTTTTTAATATTGTTAAGACATTGTAATATTATTAGAATATCTATGTTGAGGTGGAATAATCACCTAAATCATATGCATATGTGTATTTAATTTAATTACAACATATTTAGTTCACCCAAATGAAATAGCACACAAAGCCATTGACCATTTGCTCTCTCAGTATGTACTTTTATGAATGAGTTTTAAAATGCATGATGAACCATGTCTGAGCTACATTCAATACTAATAATGGATATATAACTTAAAGCTACCCCTCTGCCATTTTAGACATGCCTGAACTTATTATATTGAATATAATTTAGTTATCTAATTTCTACACAAATCACTGTCATGACTAAGGTTTCTTCAGTTTTCAACTGAGCTTTATTGTACCTACCTTATTCTAGTGCAGTGTGTTTCAAACTTAGCAACTTTAAGATGTATGTGCTTCATCTCCCAGAATTTACCAGCTATGAAGTCCCCGCATCATAAAGTTGTTAAATTTGAAAAATTCTTTTGATTTAACATGCTAAATTCTAATCTGCATATACAGGTAGTCCTTGACTTACAACCACAATTAAGCCCAAAATTCCTGTTAAGTGAGATATTTGTTAAGTGACTTTTGCCCCATTTTATGACATTCCTTGCCACAAGTTGTTAAGTGAATTGCTGATGTTATTAAGTTAGTAACCTGGTTGCTAAGTAAATTAGCTTCTTCATTGACTTTGCTTATCAGACCACAAAAGGTGATTACATGTCCCTAGGACATTGCAACCATCATAAATATAAACCAGTTGCCAAGCGCCTGATCCAGCGGTGAAACCCACTTACCTTCGCTACTGGTTCAGGAATGGGAATGCGCGGGAGTGCACGCTATGCATGTGCCTCTTCTGCGCATGCACAGAGGGTCAAAAACATCTCGGCGGGTGAATGGAGCTCCCTCCACCAGTGCTACCAGTTCACGCAAGCCGGATAGATCCACCCAGATTTCACCACTGGGCTGATCATATGACCATGGGGATACTGTGAAAAATGATCATTAGTCACTTTATTCAGTGCCTTTGTAACTCTGAACAGTCACTAAATGAACTATTGCAAGTCGAGGACTACCTGTATTGCAGCTTTCTTGAAGTGACTGGGTTTTTCCGTTACTTGTCTACTTCTAGCATTTCATTTCAATGAACAGCTGTGTGTCTGAGCCAGTAGTACAATGTGATTTCCAGCAAAACACAAAAAGTACCTTATCGTACAGACTTATTTCCTGTGGGTTTCATGCTTTCAATTTCACATTATAGCACTAAATTGATGGAATTATGCAACTATGGAAAATCACCATTTGGGACATTTTGTAAGCAATCTCCTCATTAGATGCAGCTTCTCTACTGTAAACATCTTCCTGCCTACTATCATCCCAGCTTTCTTAAAAATATGAGTATAAACCTTTCCCATAATTTATTGTTCATTAATTATGAACCTCTCTTTTAAAAAAAGATGTTAAAATTGATAATCTTGAATTATTGCTTTCTTTCTTATGTAACATTCATCTGGAATTCATTCACATGAACTGTCGTGTCCCACTCCTCCGCTGACGGCCGGGTCAGGGAAATCCGAATCAGGTTTGCCTCTGCAGCTCTGCCCAAAGTCCTAGCAAAGTCCTCAGAGCAGGCAGGAGACCAGTAAGTGACTTCAGCAAGATAAGTTCGACTTTGCCTGACTCAGAGACTGCCAGAAAGCAGATCCTTTATATAGGCCATGGGGTGTGGCTCCATGACTCAGCACTCATTAAGGCCTGCCCCTCCCTTCCTTCTGTTGCCTCCGCCTATCCAGTCTTCTGATGCGAGGGTCACTCCAATCAGCAGCTGTTGGAAATAAACCTTCCTCAGGCTCACATGCTGTGGAGGAGGGGGAGGGGTCTAGCTGCTCCATTTGCCTGGGCATGGAGCCAGGGCTGGGGCCGGGGGGTGCTCCCTCCTCTGCAGCCTGCTTGGGCATGGAGCCAGGGCTGGGACCGGGAGGTGCCCCCTCCTCTTCAGCTTGTCTGGGCATGGAGCCAGGACTGGGGCTGGGAGGCATACATTCCTCCGTGTTCGGGAGCAGATAAGAAGGCCCCGGCTGCTGTGAGAGCGGGCAAGACACAACATGAACTCAGTTTGGTATTAATGACCATAATTGAAACCAGAATCACGGGCACTGAGTGAAGCGTTGTTAAATGAGACTACACATCTGGCACTCCCGCTTGTGGTCATTAAGCGATCTCCCAGGTCATTAAGCAGTCAGAATGAAGAGCCTGCCCACTGAAAAATTTCAGCTCTGCACCTGAAATCTGTTAGTGAGTAAAAGGGTTGCCTGCCAGAGGGTTCCCAACCATGGAAGGGAAATCCTTTGTCAGGCTGCCAGAATAGGTTAGGGTTAGTTCTGTTCCTGCAGCCTGACAAAGAATTTCCCCTCCTCTCCATGCATGGAAAGGAAATCCTTGATAGGGGCTGCAGGATTTCAGCTCCCCTCTAGACCATAAATATGACTACTTAGAAGGGCTATTTGTATTTGTACATTCCTTAATTACCTTTTGCATTCCAATTATGGGCACATTTAGAACAATAAAGAGCAAATTTAGTTCTTCTTAAGAGCCTACCACTTTGTAAGACAGCCTATCTATTCATTACGTAAAGCAGTAAAGACCTTCTCTATGTCCCAATGGTTCCATTGTCCCATCTAAAAAAGAAACATGACTAGCAGAAAGCAAACTTAGAACTGTCCCCATGTCTTCATTAATATTTTTAACAGGTTGTCCTACTAAAAGATGTTCTCTGTTATCTGCTTTTGCTGTCATGCAAACCAGGCTTAATTAAGTAGACTTTTTACTTACCAGGTTAGCAATAACAATAAAATTGTAATTCCCTATTGTGATTTAGTTATAATAAACTGTCTTGAGTAGATATATATTTGAGAAAAGCAGAATACAAATCTTATGAATAAAGAGAGAAATTCCAGAAACCTATCTCACAAAGTAGTTTCTATTCTATCTAGTATCATTAGCATACCAAAATGGAGTGGAGATGAGGACACTTTTTCCAGATTAGTTTAGTAGGCTACACTTTACTTGTGAGTTCAGTTAGGATAAGCAATAGAGGCAATCCTGGCTTAGATCTTCTTGTCATCTGAAAAATAGTCTAAAAAACACGTCCATCTTTAGGGCCATCAGTTGGTTCTGTTTAGACCTTATGTTCTATAATCAAACAAACCACTTTATAGGTTAGTGTGCTGTAATGTTTTGAAACCCATATGAATAAAAATCAAATGGGAAAACAGAAAAGTAGTTATGCAATAGCCCAAATCTTTCAGAAGCATCAACTGATGTTTTCAAGGTTGGGAAAGTTGGCAGGTCACAAATAGTGACCACATGTCCTCACTTAACATGTACATAGTGATTAACTTAATGATGACAAACCATTGTTTCTATAGTTTAGTTTCTTAATGAAGAAAAGTAGACTGAATTGCCTTCCAACTGTCCTAGTAAAAAAATACATGTTTCCCTTCTATCAGTGACCAATGCAGATATGGGTATTCATATTCCTGTAACTGAGGGATCACAAACATTTGTGCCCCTACTCTTTGTGATTCCACTGAACTCTTCCATTAAAAGACAATGGCCAAGTTCACATATCAATGCTAAACTATAACCTGGGAACCCAACTATTATTACGGCTTAGCATGTGATGTGACATTCAGTAAGCCATGCTTAAACAATTCTAGCCATGTCAACCCATTTTAGAAGACTAAATGAAGTTTGAAAATTTATTATTAAGTAAATGTCACATTAGCGAATCTTGAAAATGAATGACTATATCCACCATTTGTACAAAAACACAATTATTCTTCCTTGGGAGTAGGCCCTTGGTATACACACTCTTAGTTTGTGTAATTGGGTTCACAATATATCTGGTGTTCAATTCAATAATATAAAGCTCAGTGGATTTAGCAAATTGAAAGAAAAGTGACATAATATAATAAAAATAAACATCATTGTATGTTCCCATCATATCTAAAGAACTTTGCATGAAAAGCAATATCTTAAAAATAAATTATTTAACAAAGGGCGAATCTTCTCTGCAATATGAATATATTAATCTACACCTCACATTAGCCTTTTACCCTTAAGTGGTACAAATCAGCCCAAAGAGAATGTCTTACAGTTCTTGCCGGGAAGTGGAAAAAAACAAATCCAGAGTGTGCCTTGCCTCACGTATCTAGCTAGTTATTAGTGGAGATATCTCTATGGTTGTCATGGAGGCCATGCAGTCCCAAGCTGACCCTAAAGGAAGAGTTAGTCTTGGCATAAATGGTAAAGCTGTTTCTAAACAACAAGCTATTACCTGATAGCTGCCAATACTGTGTGAAAACACATTTATATGAGTCCCCTGGAAAAACTTAATACTCTTAATGAAGATAACTACAGGAATAAATAATACTTTATAATCAGTTTGCATGGTACCTAAGAGGTGTACAAACAAAAAAAGGGCATGGAGGATTTCTATCTAGAACAGAAAATGAAGAAAATGAGAAGAGGAAGAATGGCAAATATAAGGAATAAATGTAAAACGGGTCACAGCGGGATTCATAGAAAAGAACTACACAACAAAACTGAGTCCAGAAAATGTTTTTTGGATTCACCCCATTAGGAATTTTATAGAAATCACATTTCTTTTGAACTAAGCTGAATATAGTTACAGCTTCTATCTTACCAGAAAAAGCAAACCAACCTAATTGTTTCTTACAGCTATATGCTGTAAGATCACTAAGTGATGTTTTATTTTTTTGTACAATGAAAATAAGTGTTTTATACAATGAAAATAAGTGTTGCTCATAAATATCCCACATTAAGTTGCTATCATCAATACTAGTTGAAAAGTTGAAGAGCAAAACATTGAAAGTTGAAAAGTTTGAAGAGCAAAGTATACATACATATGCATACACACACACACACACACACACACAAACACACACACACACAGAGAGAGAGAGAGAGAGAGAGCGAGAGGGAGGGAGGGAGAGGGAGAAAGAGAGAGAGAGAGATCCAATCTCATTCCAATCTCCCTGCAGGTATTAATTTGGAGGTCCTAGATTAGAGAAGATACCTTGGAATTGATACTTCAATAAAAAGGATGAACTTAAAAATAATAAATATTTGTATATGTTATCATTAGATTGTTCTTTTAAGACCAAACCTTAATGGATCTAGATTCTGGATGTTTTTCTCGTTGTGATTAAATGAGTGGACTTTAGCCAGCCAATCTATAAATATAACTAACAAATTTTAAAATGGTAAAGATCTTCTTTTCATATTGTTGGTTTCCCACTCTCATCAGCTCCCACCAGCAGAGCTAATGACCAGGAATGAAACTGCAATGGTCAGAACAGGAATGAGGACAAATCACATCAAGATATAATCACTCATGAGTCTGCAGAGATATGTAAGCATTCTATTTCCTTGTTCTGCGCCCTTTTAAAAGGTCCACAATAAACCATCTCTTTTACTAGAAGAGGCTCAATTCTTATATGTGTATGTATACCGTATATAGTATGTAAGCCATACTACCCTTTTCCCAAACAAAAATATAAAATATTTTCATAACTTGCTCAGGATTCCACAATTTGACATAGAAAATATCTTTTATCGTTAGTTTTATTGCTACTATTCTAATACTGTTCATCACCACTGCTACATTGCTAATCTTTATGTTCCAATTTGTTATAATTCACCAGGATAGTGATCGGCGAAGCTAAATTTGTTGAAACTTTACTCCAGCATAATGTGGGAATGGTTTATACTTAAGTTTGGCACTTAAACATGGAAGATAAAATGTAAACTTGTGTCTCTGTTGAACTTTTGTCAGTAAATATATAGATGAAATTTTATTTCAATAAAATTGTTTTGGCAGGTAGTCATAGAAATTCTCATATAGATTCAGGTTGTAATTTCACCCTGAAATTATGCAAGTGTTTCTTAATCTTGCTCTTTCAAAAAATATATTGGTATTGGACATTTTTTTTCCTTACAAAAAAAAGAGAGATATGGACTAACTGTAGAGTCTAAGAATAGTAGCAGGTCACTTAGAGAACAGACCTAAAGTGGCAGCTCTACACTGATGTTGCCCAGCAACAGCACAAATCAAGGGAAGCTTGATCAATTTCTTGTAGGTACAAAACAAAATATCTTGCATGTCCCATTTTATATATTTTGTAAATACATGCTTCTCTCATGATTATCTTATCACTAAACCAAATAAAGTTATCAAATTGTTAATTAACTGAGTCCAGTTTGCTCATTATAATTATATAATATCTGGAAAGCTATGTAAGACATGAAGGTAAAATATCTTATTGAGCTGAACTCCTTCCAATTTCATGGACCCATCTGTACTGCATTTTCACATGAAAATAGTGGTGTAATTCATTTGCAAAAATTGGCTGTATAAGAAACACTTTCTCGCATGGGGTGTCAAATTTTTGATTGCTGTGCTGTGCTTATACTGTAACTACATTAAGTGTTGACAATGGTGAGGGTCTTAAGATTACTCTAACGTCTCTAATTTTTGCAGACCAAGATTTTGGAGATCAAAACAGCTACAACTCTTTCTGGAGCCATAATGTTCAAGTAAGCATTTGTATACTCTGATTCTCTTCATTCAGTCAATTGCAGGATTCTAGTTTCCAAGAGAAAAAAAGTAAAGCAGTCCACCCAGTAGTAATTTATGTTTGTCAGTCCCAGAGTATTTATTTTATTATGATTTTTTTTTACACAAGAACCTATCTTAACTGTATACAGGGTAGGCCTTAGCTACAACTTTGGACCTCAGCGACAGTCACCACAGAAGGAAACAGATATGGAAATGGTCTGGCTTAAACTTTCACCATTTGGCAAGTGAAGTGATTTAAAGTTCATAAACTCTGTTTTACTCACTGGAAATATAATAAGTAATGAACCAATGCAGTTTCATTACTGTTATTCCCAACATTGAGGAAAAATCTGTAATCAGACCAGGTAACCATGGGTCACTCAGTTTCCCAACCAACCTACCTCACACGGTTGTTGTCAGGAAACCTCATAGGAGCGCTAGCCATAGTGCCTGGAGCAGGAAAAGTAGGATATAAATCTAATAAATATAAAAATAATAGCAAGCAATAAGCATGCAATTCCCTTGGTGACGCTCCTCTAACCTCAGACATAATATTTCTGAAGAACCGGATTTACCCCCACGCAATTCATCTCAGCTTCGCCTGATCCATTAAGCCTCCTTTCTCCCAACTACGTCCCAGATCCTTTTAAAAATAAGAGAAAGCGAAGGCTCACTATACCCACGATATCGTGGAAAGGGCAGCGAAAGGAATAGAGGTGAAGAAGGGGAGGCGAGATTTAAAACTGTAAAATTCGAAGGTTTTCGGTTTTCTCAAGCGGCAGCCCCCTGCCCTTAAGGGAATAATAGCGACGCCCATAGTAATGCATTACTTGCAGCCCCTCGCCAGGGGTGGGGAGAAAGGGCTCGGTCCTCCCTCTGTGACTGCGGGCGCTGCAGTGCGAAGCGGCGGGTGTGAAGCTTCCACTTCCCTGGGATTTCATTTCGGGGGGAGGGGGGGGGTGCGCGCAGAACAGAAAGCAAGAGAAAAGATCCGCCATATTCCTGCCTTACCACGCCCGGAGAGCTGAGCTACTGAAATCCGTCTGGCTGCACAGTATATGCACCAGTCTCTGCCTCCCCCCACACCCGCCTCCCGCGGTACCCACCCCCGTTTCTTACACCAAAGGAAAGGCGGAACCGAGAAAGGAAGAGCTGGCCCTCCCTGGCTGTCGCTGCCGCCGCCGCCGCCGCCTTCGAAGACAAGCAAGCGCAGCCATCTCTCTGTCTCTTTTTTTTCTCTTTCTTTCTTTCTCTCTCCCCCTCCCTATCTCTTCGCCCTGCGGCTCCCTAGCGAGGGAAGTTGACTTTCCAAGAAGCAGTCCGGAGGGTTTTTCGGGGTCAGGGCAGAAGCCGTGTCTCCTTACGCGGGACGCTTGGGGGCCGCTGCGTTCAGAAAAAGGCAGCGGGGAGGGGAGGGGGGGAAGCGGGGAGAAAGCGAAGGAAATGGACGGGCTCGGAGCGGAGGGCGGCTTCGGGCGCAGCCGTTAGGGCTTCCAGGCGGAGGAGGGAAGAGCCGCGCGGTTTGCCAGAGGGTCAGGAGAGGAAGCCGAGAGGCGGCGGCAGCGCAGGAATAGAAGGAGGGGTAGGAAAGCGAGGTTGTTTGCAAGCAGGACGCTTTAGCTTTCTGCCGGGCAGCGCGCTTGCTGCTGCTGCTGCTGTTGCTTCTGCCTGGGCGGATGTTTCTCCGCGGTTTGGCGCAGGATTGAAGGGAGAGGAGGACTCGGAAGAGGCGAAGAGGGTTTCCAAAGGCAGGCTTGGCGGGGAGGGTTGTAGGTAGGTAGGGATACCTGCCCGGGGCGGGGGGCACGTCGCGGAGCTGCCCGGGCGTCGCCGCGTGTTAGCAGCCAGGGTTCTCCCCGGGGTTCGCCTTGCCTTTGCCCGCGCCTGCCGACGGGAGGGGCGCTCCGACTGAGGAGCGGGAGGGCTTTCTGGCGCTCGCGGCTTTGTGGCTCGGGGTCTGCGTGTTTTCGGGGGGCGGGGTGGGGGCTGCGCCTGAACCAGCTCGGAAGAATGACTCTGGAGTCCATCATGGCGTGCTGCCTGAGCGAGGAAGCCAAGGAAGCCAGGCGGATCAACGATGAGATCGAGAGGCAGCTCCGCCGAGACAAGCGGGACGCCCGCCGAGAACTCAAGCTGCTGCTGCTGGGTAAGACTTAGCCGGCGATGCCGTCACCCCATTTTGGGCAGCTGCTTCCCTCCCCTTCCTTCCCCCCCCCCCACTACCCCGGTACCAATCTTGCTTCGTCCCAGACGAAAGAGGGGGACGGCAGAAATGCGCCGGAGGAGCTTAGGTCTACCTATATAGTCCTAGAAGAAAGGGGTGATCCTGGGTGTGCTGATGCGTGTGTGCATACGAGAGCGCTCACAAGGATAGTTGCCCTGTGGTATTTGGATTTATTCCCGTGCAGTTGTGCATAGTGTGGCTGTAACCAAGCCAGCTGCTGCTGTAGGAAATCAGAACTTGGGTCTGTTGGCCTGAAAGGTGTGTTCAAACGGCAGGCTGAGTGAGGAGGGACTGTAAGGGGAGAATTACAATCCCTTCCCGCTTCTTTGAATTTTTTATTTATTTATTTTTGCAATGGGATTGTGCCATCTCCATCCATAACGAGATGCGTTATCCTGGGCGTAGGAGCGAGGTGTGTAGATGCCGGGATGCCTTGCCTTAAGCTGCCTTGGCCCTTTCCCTTTCCTGGCTTTTGCCTGCCTTTCCTAGCAAGCAGCGTGTCTGCAGCGAGTCGAATGGCCGCTTGTGCTTGCTGTGGGTGGTTTCGTGTGGAGTGGACGCCTTCCCGAAAATGGAGAGAAAGAGGCGAGGTTGGGTGAAAAGGGAGAGAGGAGAAGTAGAGCAAGATGCCGAGCTTCGGGCAGAGATGGGCGGCAAACGCCTGTTGTGGGAATGCAAAGAGAGCAAGGAGGAGAAAAACGCAATCCCCAACCCGCCTTTGGCAAGCCTGACCCGAAATAAAGAGCTGGACTGAAGGAGCTGCCTTCTAGGATTGATGGGGACGGGATTTCAGGCTGCAGGAGTCTGAGTATGTGCTGCCCCCTCAGGAAGGCTGGAGTCCTTCCTTCCTCTGCCCTGGAGCTGTGGCTTTTCTTGAAAGGCAGCAGGATCTGAACACAGATTAGGTGGAAGGCAAGCAAGGGTCTGGATCCAGCCTTCTGCCAGAGGCTGGCTATGAACTGGGAATCTTTTATTAGTGCAGAAAGATGAAGGGTTTGGATCAGGAACACCTATAATTGGTGAGCTAGATAGGTGTGAGAATAGGAACCGGTGGAGCTGTTGCCATTTGGGGGTTCAAGCCACCTCCTAAATTAAAGACACGTGGGAGATAGAAATACATTGTCCATTTGGTGAGGGTATGTATGTCATCCTGTGGCATCGTAATTAATTCAAATGGGGAGACTGTGACTAGGAATAATGGCTTGGGAAAAAAAATGTCTGCAGCACTGTTTGCTTGGAAGGCGTGGTGTTATAAAACTGACTGCCATGTGTGAACCTCACAAAGAGCTTGTGGCTTTATTGAAGCTTGCCTCTGTTTTGTACCCAGAAATGATTCTTCAGTCTTAGGGACATTTTCCATTAAGAAAAATTAAAATTGGTGGGTAGCCGAGAAAACAAATTGTGCATTCAGGGGCTGCTCAGCAATATAAGTGTCTTTTCTTATGTAAGTTCTGCTCTGTAGTTCATATTGTTATGTGTAGTAAAAGAATATAATAGTGCAAAGAAAAGGATCTTTGCTCTTTGGGCTCCATTGACACAGTCTTGTCAAGAGCAAGCAGACTTGAAAGAAAGAAGTTGAACTTTTCTTTGTATTGTCACAAGAAGATCCAGGTAGAATATAACACCTTTGGGGCAAGTTACTGCTCTACTCTTTACCAGTCCACAGCAGCCTTCTCAGGGCTGATGCCTTCAGTTGTGATGACACTACAACTCTCAAAATTTGTTGGATGCCTGTGGATTTTGGACATTATAATCCCAACATGTCTGGAGGATGCCAAGTTCAGGAATGCAACTCAGCATTATCAGATATTTGTTCTTTGGTTACAGATTTATTAAAATATATAGTCTTCAGGTACAGTTTCAGAATCAAGAAAAGGGGATGTGTGGAAAGTCATTTGGAAACTTGTTATCTTCCTTATGAGTGTTAATGTTTAGCCATAGGTGAGGAATTAACCCATACAATATATATGTCAAGGATGTCTTATAAAAAATCAGACGTCTCTGAGCATCTGTTTTTGTTATTAATAAACTCAGATGATTTGATATATAAATAGTAGGTTTTTGTTTTCACTGTGAACATAAGGAGTTTTGTTCTTTAGAATAATATCCATATTGCTATGCTAGTTAAAAATATGACTCTATAATAGTGTGCCTCATTTAGAAATATATCAGTTGCCACTCTTTGGGGGGAAAATAGGAATGGATCTTAAAATGGATAGATGTAGCCAAATTCTTATAGTATATTACAGTTTTCTTGGGGTTTTTTCTAAAAACTGACAAATGCACTCTTCAAACCCACCAACTTTCCTATGTGTGCATTTCAATTATGTGTGTACAAAACTTTCCAATTAAGCTTTCCAAAGGTTGGTAGATTAAGACTATTGTCAGCAAACTAGTAGTTTACAAAAATGGAGTTGACATTCAATAAGTTGCAAGTAAATTTAGAACTGTAATGGGCTCCTTTAAAAACTCAGAAATCTCGGCAAGATTTTTTTGTGAGGAACAGAAAAATTTTTCTTGAGGGTTTCTTCAAACATCTGAAAACATTTTGGCCTGCTGGATTTAAAACACAACATACACTCTGTTTTTAGCCTGTGTGTCAGAATGTTTCTAGACATAGATGTTAATCAGATAACAACGTTGCAAAAATTAAAAAAGCCTTCCCTCAACTCCAACTAGATGTTGTAGGATTGGAAAGTAAGCCAAAAATTACCCTTTTCTTAATGTTATTTATCTGATGTATTTGACATGGATTTTATTCAGCAGAAGACCTATATTATAGTTATCATTTAATAAAGATATATTTATCATTTGTTTCCAACATTTATTTTCTCTTTCAACTTACTGAAGCTAAATGACAGCACCTAACTGACCCTGGGCAGTCTTAACAAGCTAAGCGGGATCAAACCTAGTCTGTTAATTGGATGGGAAGCTACCAAGCAATAGCAGAACTATAAACTAAAGTGGGGAGTTGAAACAAGACTTTAAAAAATATTTTATCTATTTATATCCTGATCCACATTCAGAAAGAACATAGATCATAAAAAGAAAGGAAAGCTGTTTTATTGAGTCTATAATATTCTTCATGGTTTAAAAAAATGATGATTCTATTTAGTAAACATCATTCTACTCATGATGTTATGTGAACACATCCATGTTTTTTTCCTTGACAATAGTATGGAAGTTTCGTTGTACTGTATTGTCATCTTTAATCATTTTTACTCCCCAGATTAGCATTCCCTGGTATTTCCTGGTAGTCTCTCATCTCTGAATACAAGCACGAGTCTGCTTTTAAGTTTTTTTAGATCAGCCAAAATCAGGTGGTACTGCATCCAACAGATTTTATATACATGGAACCATAACTTGAAATGAAGTTTTTATAAAATATGTACTCAGTTTCTTGAAAGCATCTGATCATTGAAAGTAAAGGATATTGAACTTTATGTTTTTTATTCTTTTTTTAAAGGCAATCCATGATAAGGGTAATGGCCTTTGGCCTTTATTAAGCCAAATAGAGTTTGCAAAGTAATATACAAATCTTCTTGTATACAAAAACATAAGAAAAATCAGCTTGAAATTCAGGACAAAATAAATAGAAAAATGTGACTAATGTTTCAGAGATGACAGTGGTCTGCAGGCTCGCAACTGAAATATTAAGAATCCAAAAATGATGGTCTGAGAGCAGCTTGTACAGTAATAGATCTTTGTTGAAGCTGAACTGGTGTAGATCCTTAATGTGAAAAGCACCACTAAGGTCCCATTTAAAATGAATTATATAAATCCTATAATTTGAATAGTTAATTTATTAATATTTTAGAACATCTTTTTGCTAAGAACACCAAACTATTGCATAAATAATTTGAAATAAAACATTGACATTAGAACAGTATAATTAAAATATTTAAAAGGAAGCGTTAGTGGCATGTCTTACCACCAAGAGATACCTGGATGAGGTACATTTTGTACTTGGAAAATAACATAAGAAAAAAACTTTTTATATGTCTGGACAAATGGGTTCAGTGTGTATTTGTGATTTTTGGAAAACCTTTTAGGAAATTTTTAAAAATAAGATAAGTTACTGTAATAACAATAATAATATTAGAAGAAGAAAGCAACAGTCAGATTCTTGGATAGTCAAGTCCTAACTTCAGGGGTTTTAAAAGTTAAAATTAAGTTCCAGACAGCTGCCATCAAACCTAATTTTGTAGGATATCAAGTATTTTATTGTGCAAAACAAAAAATTAGGCCCTACAAACAAAGAAGTAAATAACTTGTTTAATTTTTTTACATTTCTGGTTGTAACATTTCTGGATGAAACATGACCGTTTAAAGCCATGGGGGTGCAGTGGTTAAAATGCAATATTGCAAGCTAATTCTGCCCATAGCCAGGAGTTCGATCCTGACTGACTCAAGGTTGAGTTAGCCTTTTGTCTTTCTGAGGTTGGTAAAATGAGATCCCAGTTTGTTTAGGGAAATATGCTGACACTGTAAACTACTCAGTGCTGTAAATCACCATGGAGAGGTATATAAATCTGAGTGCTATTGTTAATATATAGTTAGACTCAAGTTACAGAAATCCTTTACTAGTATTTCAATCAGAAAAAAACATTGTTGTACACTATATTAATACAGGCTTTTGCCATTTGGATTATTGGACACATTCAGGATACTTTTTGTATTGATGAAAATAAAAAAGATTTCTTGATGAAATTCTTTGATTTATTGACTCCATTCTTTCTGATAATTCATATTGTCAATTTAGGAGATATCTACTGTACATCTTCCAGTTCCATAACTTTTGGTTTACATGTAGAAAGATATTTGCCCTTCATTATTGACTTCATAATTCCACCTATTCCCAAATAATAGAATAATGAGCCAGCCTTCAGAAACCACAGCTAATGGCTCATTTCAAAAGCTCTGTCTGTAAATCAGTTCTTTTCTAACCTCATGAGCCCCAGATATAAGACTAATTTTCTAAAATTCTTTGCTAATACAACAATTTGAAAAAGCTACACCATCTTGTTCAGCAAAGGAGACAGCTGTTCTGCAACTAATGTATTTGTTGCTGCTATTCCAATTTTGTTTATGGTGATTATTTTTTTTTTACATTGGGCATAATCCTGAGCTGTTTGTAGGTGCATCCCTGTTTCAGGATTGCATTATTGAAATTTATTTGGGAAATAGCAAAATTTTATGGTATACCTAATTGCAGGAACTGGAAAAATACAGAACTCCTTCTACCCTTTATTAAGAAAAGGAACAAATTGGCCCTGTCTGCATCCATAAAACCTCACTTTTTGTAAATACAAGTACTCCTCAATTTACAACTACAATTGAGCCAAAATTTCAGTTGCTAAGTGAGACAATTGTTAAATGAACTTTGTCCCATTTTATGACCTTTGTTGCCACAATTTGTTAAGTAAATCACTACATTTATCAAGTAAGTAGCGTGGTTAAGTGAATCTAGCTTCCCCATTGACTTTGCTAGGAAGAAGGTCACAAAAGGTAAATTATATGACCCTAGGACTGCACCATCATAAATAAGAGTAAGTTGTCAAGTATCTCAATTTTGGTCACATGACTATGGAAATGCTACAATGGTTGTGTGAAAGACAGTCATCAATCACTTTTTACAATGCCATTGTAACTTTGGTCAGTAAATGAACTGTTGTAAGTAGAGGACTAAAGCTTTAAAAACTATGATAAAACAACAAAAATACCTTGTCCTATGTTACCTAATTATCAAGTAAGAACTACCAAACAATGAAATAAAATCAACATTAGACCTAGTAGATTCAGTTTCATTTTTTTTATTTTATGGCATTTAGGAAATAACAGTAGATATTTACAACATCTTTTGATTCCACCAAATAATAGAATGTTAATATAAAAAAATATACAAATTACTTTGCAACACTTCTTTGTATTGATACAAACCCTGGCATACAATCTAGTGATCAGATGTTATTACAATATTCTTAGCATTTTCTTCTTGAGTAGACACTTACAGCAATATCTTCTAGTAATAACTAGTAAATAGTTACTCTTACCCGTACTCATATAATAAACGTTATATTCTAATTATGATAACATTAAAGTGTTATAGATCTCAGTAAGAGAAAAAAACAATTACTCATATGCAAAGAAAGATATCACCTTAATTTCTTTTAACTTTCTTTGCATTAGACAGATTCACTGTTGAATAAATAATAGAATTTCAGGTTATATTTCCTGTGTTATTATCAAATGCTTTTATATTTTGATTGAAGGGTTTAGAAATATTTGGTTGGTCCCTATAAGGAGCCCCATATTGGATTAAAGGGATATTTGATTTGATTTAGCTGAACTCTTAAGCACAAAACACATAGAAGTGGATTATTTGCAGTAGAAGAGAACCCTAATTTAAATATCCAGGGAAAATGCATTCAGAATAATATATACATACATACATGATTTTTTTTGCTAATAAAATGTTTAAAAAATTAGTCAATGCCAGGCATGAAAGACCAATTCAATTCAAACCTTTATTGTCAATGCACAACGTGTGCGAGATTGGATGAGCCTCCCTTAGTGCAGCCTCCCTAACACAAAATACATCTCAATGACTCATAAATGAAAGAAGAAGAAAAACCCTAACCCAATATATCACACTAACAGACACACAATACTTTATACATATATGTGCATAACATTACATTATATTATTTTACACCAGTGTAGACATGTTGCATATTGTGCTGGGCCTGCAAATCTATCATACCAAGTAGTTATGGTATGTTGCGTTCAGAAGTCTTGACAGCCCACAGATAGAAGCTATTTTTCAGCCTGTTCGCTCGACTGGCTATGCTTCTATATCTCCTGCCCGATGGTAGGAGAGTAAAGAAGTGCTCACCAGTGTGTGAATCATCCCTAAGGATTTTCCTCACCCTGCTAAGACATCAAGTCCTAGCAATTTCATCTGCTAAGCTCAGGGGACAGCCCATGATATTTTGTGCTGTTCTCATCACCAGCTCTGATTTATTGCTAAGGGCCTATGCGCAGGAACCTTCTCAACTAGCGGTCAGTACTTGGGGCTCAGTGGCACTTCAAAGGGGGACTGGAATTGTGGCCACACAAGGATACTAGAGTGCTCCCATCTTGTCACTCCACCCCCAGCTTCTGCCATTCCTTATCCTACATTTGATTTATTTCAGCATGTTACGTTGCATCATCTTTAAAGTGAAAAGATGTCGTCGTGAAAAAGTAAAATGGCTATGTAAATTCTATAGCATTATTGTTTATTAATTTATTTTTTCTTGATAAAGTTATGTCCATTTAGCTTTCTCTGACTCCTCCCAGCCAATGTGAGGTCTCCAAAGAGGCAATATTTCACCTGATTGCTTAAAACTCCTTATAGTAAGATGCCTGTTTCAAATATTACAACACACATTCAACCCCACCTTCTCCGTTATTCCCAGTCATTATCACTCCCTATTACCTAAACTCCTTGGATCCCATCTCTTACTCCCTTCCACCCCCTATTAAACAGTCACAGACAGTAATGTTGTCCCTCAAGCTATTTCTCTTCACTGAAACCTATCTTCTGATGTTTTCACTGCTGCTGTTTAGTTTTTCATTGCTTATTTGCCCATGTTGGGTGATCTGTGCCTTGTCAAAATTCTGCTCACCATGCATTTTGTCTTTATTCGGTGACACCTTTCCCCTCTTCATCTCTGTTTTTCCATTCTGGGCCTTCTCCTATCATCACTACCTCTAACCTTTATATTACCGGTATCTCAAACTCTGCCTGTCCTGCTGAATATTTTGCTTCCCTCGTATGTACTACATCTATCTTTTTTTCTGTGCTGTTCTTCCTCACATATGACAAATATAACAAATAATCCATATGAATTTGTCCTGAGTTAACAGTCATCATAGAATTGCAAAGGACTTTGAAGGTCATCTAATCCACCCCCTGCTCAGTGCAGGAATCCTTGTGTTGTATCGTTCTGAACAAATGGTGGTTCAATCTTCACCTTTAGTGGTGTTGCTCCCACAACTTCAGAAAGTAGGCTATTTCACTGCTCAATAGCTCCCATAGTCAGGAAATTCCTTCTAATTTTAATTTTCAATCTCTCTTTGTCCATATGCCAGCATTTGGTTCTTACCTTAATCTTAGGTACTCTGGAGAATAAATCTACACCTTCTTTCCTGTGTCACCCCTCCGTGTATTGGAAGACTGTAACAGTGTTAAGGGAATTATTTGTTTAGCAGAGTGATGGCATTCGGGGAAAAAACTGTTCTTGTGTCTAGTTGTTCTGATGTGCAGTGCTCTATAGCGTCGTTTTGAGGGTAGGAGTTGAAACAATTTATGTCCAGGATGTGAGAGGTCTGTATATATTTTCACAGCCCTCTTTTTGACTCCTGCAGTATACAGGTCCTCAATGGAAGGCAGGTTGGTAGCAATTGTTTTTACTGCAGTTCTAATTATCCTCTGAAGTCTGTGTCTGTCTTGTTGGGTTGCAGAACCAAACCAGACAGTTATAGAGGTGCAGATGACAGACTCAATAATTCCTCTGTAGAACTGTATCAGCAACTCCTTGGGCAGTTTGAGCTTTCTGAGTTGGTGCAGAAAGAACATTCTTTGTTGTCCTTTTTTGATGATGTTTTTGATGTTAACTGTCCATTTTAGATCTTGTGATATGGTAGAGCCTAGAAATTTGAAAGTCTCTACTGTTGATACTGTGTTGTCTAGTATTGTAAGAGGTGGCAGTATGAAAGGGTTTCTCCTAAGGTCTACCACCATTTGTACGGTTTTGAGTGTTTTTCAATTCCAGATTGTTCTGGTTGCATCATGAGGCTAGTTGTTCAACCTCCAATCTGTATGTGGATTCATCATTGTCTCGAATGAGACCGATCACTGTTGTGTCATCTGTGAACTTCAGTAGTTTAACAGATGGATCATTAGAGATGCAGTCATTGGTATACAGAGAGAAGTGGGGAGAGCGCACAGCCTTGGGGCCCCCCTGAGCTAATTGTACAGCTATCTGAAGTGATTCGGCTTAGTTTCACCTGCTGCTTCCTGTTTGTTAGGAAGCTTATGATCCACTTACAAGTGTGTTCAGGTACCTGTAGCTGGTATAGCTTAGTTAGAAGAGTGTCTGGAATGATGGTATTGAATGCTGAGCTAAAGTCTACAAAGAGGACCCTTCCGTAGGTCTTTGGAGAGTCAAGATGTTGTAGGATGCAGTGCAGAGCCATATTAACAGCATCATCTGTTGATCTATTTGCTCGGTATGCAAAGTGCAAGGGGTCTAACAGTGGATCCATGATGGTTTTCAAGTGGGACAGCACTAGCCTTTTAAAGGTTTTCATGACTACAGATGGTTCGTAGTCGTTCAGTTCCTTGATAGTGAACTTTTTCGGCACTGGGATGATAGTAGAGTGTTTGAAGCAAGAAGGAACATAGCACATCTCTAGTAATTTATTGAAGATTTGGGTGAAGATGGGGGCCAATTAGTCAGCACAGACTTTTAAGCAAGAAGGAGAAAACTTTTAGGGACAAGTGGCTCAGTGGCTAAGACGCTGAGCTTGTCGATCAAAAGGTCAGCAGTTCAGTGGTTCGAACACCTAGTGCCACATAACAGGATGAGCTCCCATTACTTGTCCCAGCTTCTGCCAACCCAGCAGTTCGAAAGCATATAAAAAATGTAAGTAGAAAAATAGAGTCCACCTTTGGTGGGAAGGTAACAGCATTCCATGCGTCTTTGGCATTTAGTCATGCCGGCCACATGACCACGGAGGCGTCTTCAGACAGCACTGGCTCTTCGGCTTTGAAACAGAGATGAGCACCGCCCCCTAAGAGTTGGGAACGACTAGCACATACCTTTACCTTTAAGAAAGCTTTTCAAGTTCACAGTTTACACGTTGCATTGTTGGTTACTGGGAGCTTTATCATAAATCCCTGTTTTTTACAATATGCATCTGAAAATGCATGTTGACTATGAGTGTTTATGTTTTTTAAAAGTTTACTAAAAGAAAAAGGTATTTTTAATGTGCTAGTAGGACTGAAAGATGTGTATCGATGGCCTTAGGATTTCAATAAAGATGTATCAATTTTTCCCAAATAGTTGATTAAAAAATTTCATTAAAAATCTTATTAGGATCTACAGATCACATTCTTACTTTTACAGTCAATAAATAACTTAGTTTATGTCTATTATTTCCAATAATTTTTCCATAAATATTATGGTTCTGTGTAATCTTGGGATACAAATTCACTGTAAAGGATTACATTGTTCATTCAAAAACCCTTAGAGTTATACTGTGTACCAGCAACATTTCCTCTTAAACTATATTGTGTTGATAAAACTGAGTCAGTAACAAGGTATGTTGACGTTTCATCATTTTCTAGTGTTTCTCAGCTAAACCTTTTATATTGTTTCATTTCCTTTCTTTTGTCTCATATATCTGCATAAATAAGTACAGCAGTCCGTAGATTAACTGAGTTTCATTTTATTTCCATCACTCTTCTATATTTTGCATGTCTATTATATGAAGTGGCAAAAATTTTTACATGCACCTAATCTAGTTAAATTTAGAACAGCATAAAATCCTCAACTGCATGATTCCTTGTATTGGAGTTCAAAATGCATAATACCCGATTAGGTCATGGGTGTTGAGGATTACATCTGGCAAGGATCATATTTGGAAAGAATGCCTGGAAACTGCATTGGCTGTAGAAATTTATTTCTACCACTGAGAGCATTCATATATGCCTGGCAATAATACGCCAATAAGTTAATGTTTTGAAGCACCAGTAGTGGTTAAGGCCAAAGTCTAGAAACTAAAAGATCATGAGTTCTAGTTTCTAGAACTAGTTAACACAAAGTCAGCTTGGTTACTGTGGACCAGTCATTCTTGCTCAGCCTAGGAAGAAAGTAGTGGCAAACCACTTCTGAAAATCTTGGCCAAAAAAACTTCTCTAGGAACATGTTCAGGCATCATCAGGAGTCAAGAGTGACTCAAAGGGATGAAAAATGTTAGTATTACTTACTATGTTATTGTACACAAAAGAAATAAATAATCTACTGTATATTTGTACCAAGAAGACATATAGATCAGGTGTGTCAAACTCGATTTCATTGAGGGCTACATCAGGTTGTGTTTGACCTCAGAGGGGTTGGGATGGGCATGGCCAGGATAGGCATGACCAGCTTGATGTCACTTGTGTTGATGGCACCTGTGGATGCCTCAACGCTTGTGTTGATGTCACTTGTGTTGATGGCATCTGTGTCCTCACTGCTCTGCGAGCGAAAACAGGCTTCCGAGCTCCATTTTTGGCTGCAACGGCCTCCTGCAGCCCTCTGACAGTGAAAATGAATCTCAGGCGGACCACCCGTGGAACCTCCTGAGCTCAGTTTTTGCTGGCAGAGGCACTGCGGGCCGGTCCTTTGCTGTTTCCAGGGTGGCCCCGCAGGCCAGATCTAAGTACTCCATGACCTGATGGAGTGCTTAGATCTTAGATCTGACCTGCGGGCCTTAAGTTTGACACCCCTGATATAGATGATGTTAGGGAGAGATTTTTTTGTTGAAGTATGTACCACTGAGGACTTCAACTCCACTTGTGTATTTCAACACCCAAAATTCCCCACCCAGAATTCTGGGAATTGAAGTCCATAAATTTTGAAGTTGCCAAGATTGGACACTCCTGCATTAAACTATAAGGCCAATGTTAAATTAAATATTAAACCTTGCAATGATGCAATCATTTCTGGGGTGGGGGTTGGGAATAGTTAGTATAAAATGATATAGTTTTCGTGAACCAAGAAATTTTTATTTGATAAAGGCAATACTTCTATATAATTTGGGTTTGTCTTTAATAAAATTATATCTTATGATACATGGTATTAACAGAGCAGGTAACTGAAGATCAGTTGAAGTCAAATCATAAAGTTGATGTATATCCAGCAAAGTAGGCATTGTTGTATTCAAGTCCTGCCAGGCCCTATTGGGTCAGGAGGAAAAAATAATGCTTTATTTCATTTTTAGATTTCTTGAAAGAGGTTTAAGCAGGTGTACTTTGCACAGACTTTGGAATATATCATTTGGGAGGAGGGGGTTGCATTTTTAGAAAAAATATTAATATGTTAATATTTTATTAATAATTTGTTATAAAATTAGTTTCTGTATTGTGGCCATTGCTGAATTTATTTTATCACACATTTTTAAAGATGAAGTATACTGCAATTCCTATTATGCATTATTGATCACACAGTGAGCCAGATGTTTAGATTGGATTTGGCATTTTACAGCCTTATTGAGTGACTCCCAAAGACTTGCGGTAGACAGATGTTGCTTGATGATGTTAAAGGTACCATTGCAGATTGTTCCAAGTAAAGATGCCTTTTGTAATTAATTTATGGTGATTTTGTTAGTGTTGATGGTGTTCAACTGGTGCTTCAGGTGTTTTGGGATTTCATCCAACACACCTTCTGTATTACTATTGGTACTATCTTTGCTTTCTTTTGCTACAGTTGTTCTACTTCTATTTGCAGGTCTTTGCATTTTGTGATTTTCTTCAGTTCTTTCTCTTCTGTTCTGCCGTCTCCAGGCACTGCCATGTCCACTATCCAGACTTTATCTTATTAAGTCTGTGGTTATGTGGCAGGTGCTTGTCTGTTTTAATTATAAAGTCCCAGAGCATCATTGCTTCTTCGTGTTCTATTACTTTATCTATTTTGTGATCCCACCAGTTCTTGCTTGGAGGCAAATGGTATGTCTTTAAAATCTTCCAGTGCACCATTATTACTACTTTGTTACCACATTGTTTGTAATCAGTCTGTGTGATCTTCTTGCAGCAGCTAACCAGGTGGTCCACTGTTTCTTCAGCTTCTTTGCAGAGTTAGCATTTATTGTCTGTTGCTGTATTTTCAATTCTGGCTTTGTATGCATTGTTCTTAAGGCTTGGTATTGTGCAGCCAGAATGAACCTCTCTTTCTCTTTCTTCAACTTTCCTGCTGTTAACTATTGCCAAGTCTTGTTACCTGCTTTGCCTCCAAGTTTTTGTTTTTGATTTTTTTTATGTACTTTGCCATATCTCTTTTCTATTCCTCACTTGGTCTTACTTAGGGGCCAGTTTGGTCTCTCTGGTATTCATAAATCTTCTTCAGTGTTCTTCAGTTATTCTTCCAATGCCCTTTTTTCTTCTTCAACTGCCTGGTATACTTGGAACATTCCACACCCACCTGTGCTCCTTGATAAATAGAGTACCAGTATATCATTGTCACTGCATGGATGAAGGGCATGATTTATTGTCATTATTTTTCTGGTCTTCCTATCCAGGGCTTTTAGTTCTGCTTGAGTCCAGCTCACTATTCCAGCTGTATATCTAATAGCAGTAGCAGACTTATATACCACTTCACAAGGCTTTACAGCCCCCTGTAAGCAGTTTAAAGAGTCAGCGTACTGCTTCCAACAGTCTGGGTCCTCATTTTGTTGATCTCAGAAGGATAGAAGGCTGACTCAACCTTGAGGTGAGACTCGAACTGCTGGCAGCCGGCAGTCAGCAGAAGTAGCTTGCAGTACTATACTGGATTCTAACCACTGCACCACCACAGTGTCCATCCTTGTTGGTATTTCCACCACTGAGTTTGGATTTTAAGATCATCTTCCCTCTCATGACCAACCTTCTTCTTGAGTTCAGTGTGCTTGGCCTTGTCACCTTGAAGGATGCCCAAGTGTTTGAGGTAATCATCTTCATCCAGATGCTTGATATTATTTCCATTGAGCATCTTGATTTCTTCCGTTCTCTCTCTCTCTCTCTCTCTCTCTCTCTCTCTCTCTCACACACACACACACACACACACACACACACACACACACACACGTTGATGATAAGGACAGCACATTTGCCCAATCCTAAAACCATTGCAGTATTTTGACTCTCCATGTAAAAGAAATGGAATAGCTTGGTAAACTTTTTAAAAATTAGTATTAGTATTATTCTCCTGTGCGCTGCTTGGAGCGTGCAAACATGGGTTAAATTTGTCTGATTGGCCAGCAACTGAGTTGCAAAATCTTTGGCCACACCTCTTCCTCCTGGCCGAGCCTCAATTTTTTCAACTCAAGTCAGCCTAGAGAGACTTATTTGAGTTGCTTCCACAAATTAATTAATTAATTAGGATATTGGACATTTCAAAAATACTAAATTGTTGCTACAATTGGCTGGAACACTGGGAGAGTCAGGGAGCTGCCTTCCACGCTGGGAGCGGTCCTGCAATCGGCGCTGTAGCAGCCTTTGCTGCGTGACGGGCTAATTCTATCACCTGGTGTGACCGGACCCAGTTATTCACGGATTGAGGCTTCAGTCAGAGGTCCAGTTGGCAGCAACGTGTTGGAAGCACGATTGCCGGTGCCGCGCTGTGATCAGAAAGCTAATAGCCACCATTTTGAGTGTGGCTGCTATGATCAGAGCCATTGCAAATGGGGCCAGGAGGCTCGGAGGAGAACATCGGCACAGACAAGACCTCCAGCAATCGAGGATTCAGTTTGGAGCAAGGAAGGCAGCCATAACACACAAGTAAATCCTGTTGCCGGTTTTCACACGCTTTTGGGGGTGGCGTTTGTAACCGTGTTGCCGGTTTCACGCCTTTGCCACTGAAGCTGCTTCTGCAGCCTGACCTTCACTTACAAACTGTGTTGCCAGTTTGGCGTTAATTCTGTGGCCTGGACTGCGCAGTGAATACCTGCATTATTGATCAGTGATAAATGTTCCCTGTTAGGGGATTGTTTACTCTGTGCTTCTCGAGGCAATTATTAACAGCGATTCCACCAGTAATGGCGGACAGCCTAACTAATAATAGTACTAATAGTAGTTATTCTGCTGAATCTTCCCCCAGACAGCAGGTGGCTGAGAGTGCTGAGCCCAAAAGGGCGAGACCAGCAGCCAAAGGGCCTTCTACAAGATCCAAGGCCAAACATTCTAAATCAACATCTTCAGCATCTGATAAGGATGCCCAGAGAAGGCAGAAGGCCCTGGAAAAACAATTTGCAAAAGCCCAAAAGCAGGTGGAGGCTGCAAGGGCTCCAGGGATTTCTGGAAGGACTAGTGGGCCTTGCATGTAAATAAACATGGAAATACCATCTCAAACGCTAATGGATGACCAGTTAAGCTGGTCTCCTAATGTGATCACAGAGCTGCAGGAATTTCAGCCAACCTCTTATGAGGAAGCAGGTGATCCTGGCTCTGGCTTCTCTGCTTCAGGATTGCAGGCTGGCTATGTCTGGCAACCAGGCTTCAGCCCCATCTGCCACATTTACTCCAACTGCAGCGGGACTCTGCCCTCAGGAGACTTTAAACCAGGGTTATCTGTAGAAATGTGCAATGTCATTACTCTCCACCAAAGGGGGTTAATGGGACCATTACCTCCAGGACCTTCTTGGTCAGGAGCTAAATATCATCACTTCCAACCAGATATGGATTATTCATACAGAACCAAATTCCCCACCTCCTTCAATGCACAACGAGGCTTTGCTGGAAGGGGAGGAAGCATTGGGAGACTTTGAATTCTCAGAGGATGAAGGCGTCTCCCCAGAAAAGCCTACGTATTCTGGGTTATTTCTCCCTAATCTGTTTAAGACCTTATTATTTAAGGCCAAAACAACAGCCAATATGGGGAGGATGACAGTCTATGGAAAATCCCATGGCATCTCAGGATCCTTGTGACAGCCTCTTTACAGAGCAGGTGCACAGGAAGTGATCCCCTCACCCAAATTCTTTGTGGATGTCATACAAAGGCAGTGGGAACAGCCTGCTTCCATTCCTGCGCCTAGTGGAATGGACAAGAAAATGTACACAGCAGAGCAAGAGCTAGAAGAGCTCCTGCAGATCCCAGCTGTGGATGCCCCACTGGCCACTTTAGCATCCACGGCCATTCTGTCTTCCACAGAGAACAGGAAAGCAGAACTGTTGGCTCGTAAAAACTCACCAGGCAGCCGCCTGGGCTATTAGATCAGCCACAGATGTTTCCTTCTTTTCTAGAACTTCACTTTTATGGCTACTTCAAATGAAGACCAGAACCTTTCCAGAGGATTTAAGACTGCAGCAGGACATTAGTAAATTGATTGCAGCAGCAGAGTACTCGGCTGATGCGATCCTCAATGCGGCCAAGTTTGCCTCAAGGGCCCTGGCGTCTAACATTACCTCTAGGTGCTTATTATGGCTTCGTCAGTGGCAAGCTAACATGAAATCAAAATGGAGATTAGCATCAGCCGCATTCAAAAGAGGTCAGCTTTTGGGGGAAGTGTTAGACCCCATCCTAGTGGAGGGGAAAGATAAGAGGAAAGCCCTTCCGCACCTTTACAAAAGAGCAGAGAGGAGGACCATTCCCTATTATCGGAAGCAGCCCTTTTGTGGCTCAGAGGCGGGATTTTCTGCCCCATGCTACCAGCGGCCATACCCACAGAGTATGGGCTGGGCACAAGATAGGTCATTGTTCTGGCATAGAGCTCATCAACCCCAATCCAAATGGCCCTTTCAGGGAGCCAATGCCCAACCTTATTGCCGCTTGAAGTAACACATAAGCGACACTTTATGTACACATAAAGGACAAACAATTCAAGATGCAATCCCTCCATACCATCTTGGGTTGCATCAGACTCCATACCATCTTGGGTTGCATCTTTTGACTTCAATAGATCTCAAGGAGGCATATCTCCATGTACCAATCAGACTGTCCCACAGGAGATTCCTCAGGTTCTCATTTGCAGGCAACCAGTGGCAGTACAAGGCAATGCCCTTTGGCCTTTCCTTGGCCCCACGAACGTTCACCAAATTGTTGGATGTCATTGCGTTACGACACTTTCAAACAGCATTGTCGGATCAGCATGCGTTGCTCCTGACTGACAACGTGACAGCCAAAACGCATATCAACAGACGGGGTGGCATGTGTTCCAAGGATCTGATGCACGAGGCAAAGGACTTAGGTCTTTGGGCGGAGACACATCTGTCATTACGAGCAGAACACATTTCTGGAGCGGCCAACACTCAAGTGGTCTGGTTGAGCAGAACAACCATCGACCAGTCTGAATGGTGACTCCACCCAGACCTCTTCCACCAAATAACAGACAGGTTCGTACTCCCAGCCCTGGGTTTATTTGCCAGCCCACAAAACACTCAACTTCCGAGATTTTTCTCCCAGTTCCAGACACAATCGGCAGAGGCCACCAATGCTCTCCATTGCCTTTGACTGGCCAAACTCTTATATGCCTTCCCTCCGACCCCTCTAATGCCGCGGGTCATCTGGAAGATCTTGGAGGAGGAAGCAGAGGTGCTACTGGTGGCACCCCACTGATCCTGGTGTCCGTGGTTCGCGGACCTGGTGGCACTGTCCATTGCATAGCCATGGAGGATACCACCTCACAGGATCTCCCTTAGCCAAGGGGCTCTACAACATCCAGACCCCCAGTGGCTCCAGTTGGCCATTTGGCACTTGAAAGGGAGATCCTCAGGATGGGACAGTTTTCAAATAAAGTAATTTCAACCATTCTAGCTGCACAAAAGGAGTCAACAAATAGGATATATGAAGCCACATGGGCTTCCTTCTGTCACTGGTGCACTAAGGAGAAATTGTCTCCAACTTCTGTGACTGTTCCACAGGTCTTAGACTTTCTACAAGCAGGTCTTGAAAAAGGGTTGTGAAAGACAACCACTCTCCGCAGGCAGGTGGCAGCCCTGGCCACAGTCCTGCCAAGTGAAGGAACAACCCCTCTTTCCCAGCACCCTAAAGTGTGTAGTTTTTTGAAAGGGGTCTCCAATCTATTACCCCCAACTGTCCATAGATACCCAACCTGGAATCTGTCAGTTGTCTTACAGGCGCTCATGTCTCCTCCGTTTGAGCCCTTAGCATCAATCAGACTCAGATTGCTTACCTTCAAAGTGACCTTGCTAGTTGCAATTGCGTCAGCATGCAGGATTTCGGAGCTGGCAGCTCTTTCTGTACAACCTGATCTGTGTATTTTTCACCCAAATAGGGTTGTTCTACATCTAGATCCAACATGTATACCGCAAATTAGCACCTGGTTTCACAGGGCGCAGGAGGTAATTTTACCAGATTTTTGCCCCAAACCCAGATATCCACACGAAAGACTCTGGCATACCTTGGATGTCAGCAAAGCCCTTCGCAGTACATGAAATGTACAGCCTCATTGCGATGGACTGAAGCGCTGTTTGCTCTTTTCAGCCCAGGTCAATGGGCAAGAAAGTTTCCCCATCTACCATTGGATGCTGGCTGAAGGCGTGTATTGCATTAGCCTAGGAACATCAGGCCAGGCCCACACCACAATGTATTACGGCACATTCAACCAGAAGTGCAGCCACTATGGTGGCCTGGGGTATGCAGGACTTGATTTTGGAAATTTGCAGGTCTGGTCTTCCCCTTCTCTATTTGTCAGAAACTACAAATTAGACATGTTTGCCTCGGCTGAGGCGGCGTTTGGAAGAAGGGTACTACAACGGGTTCTGCTGGCCAAGGGGACCCTGGACCATTCTGTTTCCCACCCCTCAGCGATTTAGCTTGGGTATATCCGATGCTTGGACTCTCCAAGCAGTGCACAGGAGAAGGAACGTTGGACTTACCTGAATGTTCTTTCTATGCGCGCTGCAGGAGATTCCAACCCCAACCTAATTCTAGTCCGGTCTGGAGTCCAGGAGTGATCGGTTCAATGATTAGGCTACATCCTCTCCAGATCCATGTCTTTGTTAAAAAAAACTGAGGCTCGGCTGGGAGGAAGAGGCGTGGCCAAAGATTTTGCAACTCAGTCGCTGGCCAATCAGACAAATTTAATCATGCTTGGACTCTCCTGCAGCGCACACAGAAAGAGCATTTAGGTAAGTCCAACGTTCCTTCTACTATTTATTATATTTAGATTGTTATGTTTTGGCATGTTACTTTATTTTGCTTCCTTTGTGCTGATTTGCAGTTTTACCTTGTAAACTGAATTAGTTTATAGTTACAGTTTGAAGATTTTGCTGTAAAACAAATTATTATCCTATCAGCTAGGAATCCACAAAAATGAAACAGCAAGTGACATCCAGAAATTTAAATTGGTGACATGGTTTGAAGATTTTTCATCTAGGAATAGGAAGCAGAGATCATTGTTTTCACAGCAGCACAGCGGGTGGTGTCAGATGACGAACTGTAACATACTGTAGTTGCTTGATTTAAAACAGTGGGATTGGTCTAAGTGCTCAAACAGGAAAGATTCCACTTTGATCCACGCTTGAAAAAGCTTTACTTGGCAGGACATACAAATGGAAGTGCAACAGAAAACAGAAAGCTGAGGCTTACTAACTCCTGGAAACCATGATTAGTTACTAAACATGCCTACTGGAGTGTGCCTCCTTTTTGACCCTTTACCAAAGAATAGCTTTTTAATAGAGCATTAATTTTGTGATAATATTTAATGATAATATTTAATTTAATTTGCTTTTGAAATCTGCTAAATCAGAACCCGGTCTAAAGATATTCTATTTATGTGGCTGCTAAAAATTGACATGGACCAGCATATAAACCAAATCAGAACACTGTAATTCAGCTTTGCTGGCTGAGGAACTCTGGGTGTTGAAATCCACAAACCTTAAAGTTACTAAGGTTGGAGACCCCTGCTGTAATTCATGACTTTTACTGCATATGGTTCCCATCTTCACCTGTATTCTATGTAGCTAATAGATTTGAGGGAGGGAAGAAATCACAGAAGTGCTGTTGAAATTGTAGGAAATATTCCATGTAATATCTAGCCATTATACGTTAGAAAGGAAAATGTATTAGTGAGAATCTTTTTTTTATTGGAAATATGGAATAAGAGGTCTTGCAGTATATAAATTAATGAAATTACATTGCACATATCGTTAGCAAAGATGGATAAATTAGCAACACGTTTACACCCATACATTTCCTCTCAGCCCTAGAGAGAAGGCAAACTACTTTCAAAATTATTGCCAAGAAAAATGCATGGACCTATTCGTTACCACGAATCAAAATTGAAGGACCATAACACATATACAAGTTAAACAAATTTAGGAACACTGCACATTCTTGTTTTACTTTTTTTCTGTATCCTGAACACTGTTTCCTCAAATTCGATGTTATGTTAATTTCTTGTTCATTTAGAAGGTTCTTCAGAAGAATGATTAGCCTTTCTGGTGTATCCCTTAACTGTAATATGTCTCACATTCTGGCAATATCTATACTGTATATCCAAGGAATCGTTTACAGTCAATGAAGTAATGTCTTTTTTTTTTTTTTAATTCAAAAAGTTTTACAAAATTTTTTTCCCCTTCCCCCCCCTCCTCTCCCCCTCCCTTCACAACCCCCCTCCCCCCTCCCCCCCCGACTTCCCGGAACGAACACAAGGTATAGTTAAAATAAAACAAACAAATGCTAAAAATTTCATCCCAACTTAATTATACCCCTACAATCATCAATTCCTAACTTCCCGAAAACAATCAAAATAATACATCATAATCATTCAAAACAGTCTGATAACTCTTAGTCTGATATCTACGTTGAATATAGTCAATCCATTTTTCCATTCCTTTAAGTATCTTTCTTGCGTATTGTCTTTCAAAAAGGCTGATATCTTCGCCATCTCAGCCAAATTGGCAACCTTCAATATCCATTCTTCTATTGTAGGTACTTCTTTTTTCTTCCAGTATTGTCCTATTAGTAATCTTGCTGCTGTTATTAGATTTAAAATCAATTTAGTCTCAATTACTGTACAATCCGTAATAATTCCCAACAAAAAAAATTGCGGCAGGAACTTTATCTTCTTTTTCTAAACATTTTGTAAGATCCACCAAATTTTTATCCAAAAGGCCTTTATATCCTTACAAGTCCACCAAATGTGAAAATATGTAGCGTCATCACAATTACATCTCCAACATTTTGCTTGCATATCTGGATACATACACGATAATTTTTTAGGATCTAAATGCCATCTATAAAACATTTTATAAAAATTTTCCCTCGAATTCTGTGCCTGGTGAATTTAACATTTCTAACCCAATTTTTTTCCCAAGTTTCCAATAATATTGGCTCCTGAAAATTTTGTGCCCACTTTATCATACAGTCCTTTACCAAGTCCCTTTCAGAATCTATGAAGTAATGTCTTTGTATCCTCCTCTCTAGTTATCTGTTTAGCTGTTTCATCACATTACAGCCATTTGTAGCACCTTGCATTCATGTGATCACAATTTTCAGTGTTTTTGGCTGTTTCTGGTGTTTACTTCCAGTTTTTGGCAAAAAAAACCCCAAACCTGAAACCATTGGGGAAAATAAACTCGCAGATGACTACAACATTTGCTTAACAACTATCATAAAAAGTATGGCCATAATTTTAGGTTGTTATGGTCATAAGTCAAGAACTACTATACTAAAGTCCAATATTAGACAAAATATAGTATTTTAAAATTGACATTTCAAGAGTGTTTAACCATTGTCCCGTAAGACATAACATGCAAGGCTATTTAGAAGGTGAACTAGGTTTTGTGGAAAGAGATATAGATAATTTGCATTAGAAAAATAAAATTCTAAGTCTCGATCATTTAAATATAATAATAACAAAATGTTCTTAAATAGCACATTCAGTGATACTATTATTGTGAAAAGAAATCATGGAAGAAATAGGAATAAATTTTATATAGAAATTAAATTCCTTTTAATTTTGCTCTTCTAAACAAATTCCTGCTCATAAGCAACTTTAACTCAATGTAGTTTTGTCCCAGAATTTCAAGCTAGGTATATATCTGATGTGGTTTCAGGCCTGATTTAGGCACTGTATTATAATATTAAACATTATTACATTACCCTCTCTCTACAACTTGATCTAGTGCAAAAAAAATGCCTCAAATAGCTATATAGCAAATTTGACATGAAATTATGTTTCATCAAATTATATCACATTGGATGCATTATTTAAATAAAGAGCATTGGTTTTGCACAAAAGTAATGTCTATGGACCATCTTGAAACCGAACATTCAAATCATTTTTTGTATCCAGAAATGACAATAATAAGGGTTAATTGTTTTTCTTGCTATCAGTTATAGTCATATCTAGACTCTGTTTGCCACCTACACAATTGCTGAACTATCAGCTCTGCGACTAAAAGTTTTCCTAAATAAGATTCCCATAGTTTTGTAAATATTGATAAGAAAGTAGACTGACAAATCTTCAGTGTCTAATTTTAGAGCTTTTGTGGAAAAGTCTTCCTTCTTTTGTGTTGATCTTAGCTAACTAACTGAGTTGCATGTGTTTTAAAGCAGTGGTACACAACCTTTTTAATGCTAGTTGAATAGAGACTTTGACGGATATACCATTCACCAAAAAATGTGTGAAGCCAGAACAGCAGTATTTTCACATAATGTGGTCTAGGCAGTCATATAGATGCTTTAATTAATTAATTAATTAATTAATTAATTAATTAATATATTATAATTCTATAATTTTAATTATAATTAATATAATTAAAATAAATTAAATGTACATTTATTAAATCTAGTGAACATACTTTGCCCCATACATTTAATAATTTTGCTTCTGACACATTAACACTGTATTTCCCAACCTTGTCAACTTTAAGCTGTAACTCATACAATTCCACACATCTTCAAGTTGGCAAGGGGGAAGGTTGAGAAATACTGCATTAAAAATTCACTGGATAGCAACTTCGGAGATGAAGCAAAGCTGTTCAGGAAGTATATGTGATCCTGAGGGCATCATGTTAAATTATATAAAAGGAGTAATAGTCTACCAAGAGAAATCAAGTTCCAAAGAGTTTTGTCAACCCTGCGAGGCCAGGTCAGGAAAAAGAGAGATTACAAAGATGGCTTGAACTCTCTTGCTGCAAGCATTAACAACAGAATCTTGAAAATCTTGATAGTCTTGTCCCCCCCCTCCCCAATGCGGAATCAGTATGGGGTTATTTTGAGTCTTTCTCATGCTTCCTCCTTTCCCAGGACAGGAGTCTATTAACAGATTTGCTCATGATTCTTACATTCCTTCAGCAATATTACCTCTGCATTCCTCCATACCCTCCTCCCCCAGCAGAACCCATCTCCCCACCTACATGCAAAGACATTCCAGGCACGTTGCCATGGGAATGATTGCAGACTCACTTCCTCCACCCTCACTTGGCATTTCCCGGAGTCAACCGACAAGTTTGCTACGCAGTCAGATGGAGTTGAAAGGTTCCTCCCCTCCCTTTGGCTGGAGGCAGAAGGTCCTCCTCATCCTGGGGTTCCCTGTCTGTTGATACTGGGCGTCAGGTCACAGGGATGCCTCAGAGCCTCTAGATAGGGAAAAAACAACTCCAGTTTAATACTACCGCTGCTATTCTGACTTATACTCCTGCACAATCTAGGCTATTAAAGTGTCCATGAAATGTTTGCTTTCCACTAAAACAGGATGAAATTATTTACAAGCTAGCTTCAACCTTTATGAAGGGATAACTCCTGTCATATTCTATGCTGTGTACATGCACATGTACTGTCCAAAAGAGACAGGAAAGAGTTTGTTTACAAGGACAAAAGACAGCAGACAAATATGCCCAATTATATATTACTTTTTAATGTAATAAATATAACTAACTCAACAAACCTTAATTAAAAAATGATATCTTAACATATATCTTACTAAATACTAGTATTTACACAAGTAAAAAATAGAAGATAATAAATTATTTGTGAGTGGGATTAATGAAGAAGACAAAAATATTGTCTTTGTACAAAATAGAAAATTAGAGTACGTTGTAAAAAGGAGGAAGGAAGGGAAGGGACAGAGAAATTGAATGAACAAGCCAAAGGAGGTTTACTTTGGATGGTTGTGTACAAGAAATAACATTACTAGAAATAATCCACATAGTAATACATACTGGACAAAATAAAAGAAATTGCATCCACATTGTATGTGCATGAATATATTAGTATGGTGCAAGTGTGTAAACATCTTGAATTGCCACAGTTTACCTAGTGCTATTAAAATATGCTTTGCCTTCCCACAGCTGGGTGGATATGAGATTTATTTTGCAATAGCAGTAAACTCTACTAGCCGTAGCTTTTAAATGACTTTAAGAACAATGTGCTACAGAAATTGATCTTTAAGTTACAGAAGTATGGATGACAGTAGCTAGATCCTTTTCTTCTAGATAGTCATTGTTGCTATATCAGCTGCACTTGATACAGAAATAAACATGATGTAATTACTGTGCTGCAGAATTTATGGTGATAAGCAGTTCTAAGTTGAAAATAAACCTCAATGCCAAAAGATTGTGTATACCATCACTTGTGTATTGTGTTGTGCATTGTACATAGAATATTGCTTGGCCATTATAAAATATTTAAGTGATTTATTCATTGGGAAAAAAAATTCAATATGTCTGTAATTTATATTAACTAAACAGGGAGATGTTTAGGAATGAAGTTTAAGAAGTTCAAAGTCCCTAACACATATGCTTTCTATTTCATATAAATTTCAGAAACAATATTTTATTGTAAGATAATCAGATTGATTATTGGCATCAAATTAGGAAGGGGGACTTTTATTTTTTTACCTGGCATGGTTTCTGCTTTCTTAAAACATGGCAGACTTGAGTTTATACTAAATGGTTGACATTTGTATTAAGTTCTCACAGTTAACATTGTTGTTTAACAGACTAAATTGCTTGCTCAATATTTTCAAAAATAACTGCTCTAGTTCAAGTACTTTTCTATGTTTTTTACTTTTTAATGTTTGGTTTTCTGTATTTTATATTTTAAAAGTTTAACAAAACACAGGTATAATTTTGAAAGAATATGCTTTTGAAAACTAGTTTTACTGAAAATATCCAAATCATGCTTTCTATGATCACATACATATAATAAATATGACGTAATTATCATTTTGTTTTGATTATAATATAATTATTTACATTTATGTTTATAATACTTATATTATTATAGATTGTTTATAATATATATTTATAATATATACAGTGTGTGTGTGTGTAATAAACACTACATCTCAAAATATCACTATATACTTTCTAAGAATAAAGTACAGTAAGCTCCTGTCCATGGCCTGTTTAATATATTCTTGACTGATCCAAAAAGGATATTTTACTTTACCTATGCACTGTTGATGTCAGACATGCATAGGTTTCATAATTAACTAGTAATTTGAACACAGACTTTCATAGCATTGGCAAATGTTTTCTCATTAAAAAATATACTTTTCAACCTCCCATTTTGTCTTGCAGGTTTTAATAGAAACTCATGAAATTTTCAGGGAGTGGTTTAATCTGCTGTGCAAAAAGCCGTGGAAATTGTTCAGTTCTGTAATTGATTTCTTATCCCTTGTATTGGAAGCGCATTGCTGCCAGATTAGATGGGTAGCTGAGCAAACTGCTTTGCTAGTGTTTGACCCAGTTATTTTTTTTCCCCTCTACTCCTCATTCCACAAGAGTAGTGAGGGAGATTATTTAATATGCATAGCAGCATTTTCTAGCCAGTTATATGCCAGGTGAGAGGTTATACCATAGAAAGAGAAAGGGCGGAGAGGCAGCTTGTGAAGAAATGCCATGCATGAATTGATTAGTTCAAAGGATGAAAAAGAAATCAGAAGCAGCTGAGTTGGGAAGCAGCTGCAATTCCTTATCTTTAAATCTTTTGGAATGTTAGTTTTGTGTCACTGACATGATATCTTGTAACACAACCAGTCAGACTATTTGCTGTTTTAATTTTAATACAGTACAGAATCATACTAACTATCAGATTATACTTGCTGATCTTGGGAAGTAAAAAAGAATTGAAAGCTACTCGTATTTCCTTTAGGATTTGAATCCTAATAATTATATTGCTATCTACCAGTAATATATACCATATTACTGGGTAGCCTAGGGGATCATCTTCCAAAAAATTCTGCACAAGCCTGATTGATAGTTGATTTTCCATGGTTTCATTCCTTTTACTGATGCAGTCATTGGTTACCATATTGTTGTTATCTATTTGTATAATGGTTAAGCTGTTGGATCAGGACCAGCATATTCTGGGTTCAAGTCTACTCTCAGCCATGGAAACTTACTGGAGATCCCATTCTCTCAGCCCAGTCAACCTCACAGCATTGTAGTTGTGGATATAAAATAAAATATTTTTGAAACTACCACAGATTCGTGAGGTAAAATGGAGATTTAAAGGTAGCAAACAAACAAACAAATAAATATGCAAAACTACTTTAAGTAGTAACATATTCTTAAAAAGCTTTCCTGTCATCATTTGTCTTGTCTTTGAAATTCAAATTAATCTAAAATCAGATTTTGTAAACGTCTAGCATTTTAGTTAGAGTTAGAATCTTAGTGCTGGCAGTGGTGCAAATGCTTCAGTTCTATAAATGTCTGCTTTAATGTGTCTATGCTAAATTCTTTCATGCAATTTTTTAGTGTTGGAAGTAGGGGATTGCATCTTTCCAAACTAGTGCCTTCCAGATGTATTGGACTGTAGCTCACAGAATATGCTGTAACTATGGTGAATAGTTAGGAATCTAGGTTACAGTCAAACACATCTGGAGGACACAAAGCTTATTTAAATGTATGATTTATTGTTGTAAACTTGTGGTACTTCCTGGCAAAATTAGTGATATACAAATGGAATAAATAATGTTCCAGTTTTTAATGAAGCTGGTTTTAGATTGTTTCTAGGCTTCATCCAGTTTTATTTGTGATGTTCTCATGTACATTGTTCAGTAGATGGACTTTCCGTGGGGATGCAAAGAACAGATGAATTTCAAAGAATAGCTTACATTATACCATACATTGAATTCTGTTGCTGCTGCAGATGTTAGGTCCTTGATCTCTACTCTTAGTCAACTAATTTGGATCATATTTATGATTTATTTTTAAAATAACACTATCATAGAAGTAAAATTTACCAAGATTCCATATAATTTTGACCCAGAAAGATGTTGATAAATGAGCATCTTTCATTAGAACTAGATGACATATATAGTATTGTTGTATTTTTAAACTATTATACAGAAGTGACTTCTGTGAAAGAGTGTTGATGTTTTAAAGAGATTCCTAATTCCAGTTAATCTAACAGCTTTCTGCGAAGCCACATTTTGTACCAGCTGAAACATCCAGATAGTTTTGAAGGATATCCCCAGGTAGAGCACATTGCATAGTCCAAATGGGAGATGACAGGGAGTATGAGTGACTGAGTCATCTCCCATTTGGACTACTGCAATGCACTTTACGTGGACCTATCCTTGAAGAGTTTCCACAAGCTTCAGCTGGTACCAAATGTGGCTGTACAGGCAATTTTGGCACCCAAAGAATGGCACATGAAACACTTCTACTATGCAAGCCGCATTGGGTGCTGGTCTGCTTCCAGGTACAATTCAAGGTATGACCTATAAAGCCCTACATGGCATTGACCCAGATTACCTAAAGAACTGTCTTTGTCCCATTACATCAGCCTGTCCCACCTGATCAGGCAGGAAAGGTTGTGGACCCTATCAGTCAAAGAAGTCTGATGGCTGCCTTTCCCTTCGCCCTCTGCCCCCGGAAGTGAGACAGGGCTGCACTCCCTTGGCCTTCCGTAAAGGTGTAAAACATGGCTCAATGGCCTTGCTTGGGACATGCAAAGGAGGATGCAGCCATGTGGCTGCATAACCCACTGAAATTCCTCTCCCAGCTTTTTTAAGATTCCTTGCCGCTTTTAAATTTTTACATACTGTTTTTATGCTTTTATTTTTTATTATAATTAGTTATAGAATAGCTATAGGATAGAATATTGCAACCAGACTGCCTTTGATAGAAGATAGGTATATTGTGCGGGTCAGAAGGAGAACTGAGAAAACCAAAGGCCGACCCCTCACATCCTGGACATAAATTATTTCAACTCCTCTCTTTGGGATCTCACTACAGAGCATTGCAGGCCAAAACAATGGCCTTTGGGTTTTTTTTCATGCTCTCACTCTGCTGAACACCTAATTCTCACAGTGTTGTGACTGCTGTCTAATGTCTACGTATTTACCCATTTAGTATGGCTGTAGTATTATTATTTTTCCTTCTTATTATCTTTCTTACTCCCCCCTCTTATTGGTATTACTCTTATGATTCTGCTGCTTTGCGTGTGTACTCTGAGAGGTTCTGCATCGGAGACAAATTTCTTGTGTGTCTAATCGTACTTGGTCAAATAAAATATTAAATTCAATATTGTACACAAAGTCCCCCTGTGAAGGAAATGGGCAGTTCTTAAATATAATGGAGGGATAGACAGATGGATGGATAGACGGCTGGATGGATGATAGACAGACAGACAGACATACTCTGTTTGGATAGAAAAACTTTCCAGTTAAAACTGCTAGTTTTAACCTGTAAAACCCTGCATGGTTTGGCTTTTAGGTATCTACCTCCATGACTGTCTTTTTCAAGTTGAATCAGCCCACCATGTTAAATTGATTGGGGAGTAAAGGCTATGGCTTCCTACCTTCACAAGATTGCTTTTGGGGAAGTTTATAGGCAAACATTTTGGTGATGGCATCTTCTCTTTGGAACATAAGATGCCAATAACCCTGCTAACTTGAAAAAGTATTAATGGTTTTATGGAACTTTTGGCCTAACAGCAATTCGATTCACTTGATGTGTTAGGTACTATCAGCTGAGGTGCACTGGTTTTATTTTATTAAAATTTTAATTGATCTTTAAATATTTAAGGGTTTTTAAACTTACATTTTTTATTTATGTGTTGTGAGCTGCTGGGATTAAAATGGCATAGAACAAAACATAAAAACTGTAAATAACTAAACTGATGGTTATATTTTTCCACTCTGATTGGTTATTCACTGTGGTAGTTAACTACGGAGAATACTTCTGGTTTGCTTCTATATTTTTGTTTATTGTTTATATAGGTCCTATTCTTAAGAGCTCATCCTAATACATAGATGGAATTTTGACTAACAGCAAATGTGTCATTTTGAAAAACCTTTGTACTAGCAGCTAATTCTGAACATTCAGAAGTATTTTTTTAACCTAAAAGAACTAAAATTACTGTACTGTAAGATTGCAAGATATATGTCTGGCCAGTATCACAATAGCCTGTCAGATTTTCTTCTGAAGATTTACAGCACAGTTGATCAAAATTTGAAGGACCACAACTAGCTTTCTGGTCTTCCAAAAAACGTGGGCCATCCAACAGCACAGATACATTGCCAGAGGGGGTGGGGACTTCTTATCTGCTTGTATTTTTTGTTTTGTTAAGTTTTTAATAATAGGGATAGGAGCGGGAGACTTGTGTTTGACAAAATCTTCTATTCCTCCACTTTAAACCCTTAAATGGCCCCAAATCTTCATTTGTTTTGAAGACACACTCAGTATAATTCAAAAGATTGCTGCCAGTATTTTAAGGTGATTTGTTTACTGTTGTTGGCTTTTAAATTAGATTTAAAATTAGTAGTAGAACTCCAGCACTAGTTGTTTTTCATATTGATAAGATCTGGTGTAGCCCCTTTACAACCTGTGGGTTTCAACTCCCAGAATTCCTGAACCAACTACCCCTGAATAAGACGAATAAGTAAGCTATCTTGAAGATCTGCATAGCCAGGGAATTTTGAACTCTGGTGGTAACTGTAGTGATAAAAGTAGTAAATATATCTAGCAGATCATATGTAAACAGATAAGAGGAAGGGATGGAAGCTATCAAACATTTAACTTCTGTGGAATTGATGTAGAAAGGGAAACTGCTAAGATGGGTTTAAGTGTGCTGTGCATCTTTTGGGAGAGTTAAATTATGGCTTTAAGAATAATTAAATATGGGTGGAGCTTGTTGTTGAAATTTAGTTAGGATAATTAATGTGTGTGTAAATGTATGTAAGTAGTACTTCTATTACTGCAACACACAGTGTCTGCATCTAATTAGCCATTTTGTATTACGGCTTAACAATATTCTTGCTGTTACAAATGACTAGTGTTTTCATGCATTTGCTTAAATGCTTTGCAGCAAAATAAATCAGTGTTTGTCTCACTTCTCCATGCAGGGACTAGGTGCTAACTGTTGGGAAAGAGCTGGAAATAAAACACACGTTATTGCCAACTTGATGTTGTAGAACATTGTGTGTAAGAAGAATGGTAACTTAATTTGTTTCACTGGTAAATTTTGTAAAATAATACCTGCTATTTGGAAGGAAGAAGACAGTGAAGTTCTAAGAATGGGGTTTGCCTGTGAGAAATTGTGGTTCTTTGCCTTTGGAGTATTTTATCTGTTAAAGTACTTGGCATAATGGTACTACTAATGTGTTCAAGTTCCCAGGAAACAGGCCTTTTACAAAATCCTTCCTTTTATGCTAAGTCAGTCTTCCTCCTCTTCATTTTGGAGAAACAGCTTCTCCCCCACCCACCCCGACATAATATCGCCTTCTGTATTCTTAACAATGTCACATAAGGCCAGGGAGAAATACGTGCATCTCATGCATGACATCAGTTGAGTTGTGTGCTGCCTTTGTGGGCTGTGTTTGTCTGTGTTTGTATATGTATTTTATTTATTTATTAGAAAATGTATATAGCCACTTGCTCGTTCGCACCAACTCTTTATCAATATATCTATACATATGTGTGTGTGATCTTTAATTGGGAAAAATATGCATCATAGGGCAACAATTTTTGAACCACAGTACCTCAAATGAGCTTAGAAAATATGTCCAAAATCCAGGACCATAACTCCGGACAGAAAGAAATTTGGAAAAGTTGTGGCTGCTTCAGTGTTACTGGCTGCTGCTACACTGCTGAACTGACCACATGATTTTCATTTAGTGTTCCATGACAGTTTCCCAGCCAGTCTCTCAATCCTGGGCTCCCTCCCCCATCCAGCAGCAGCCACTTACTTGTCTGATAGAAAGGAAGGGAACGGACAGGAAGGGAAGGTGTTGTGTCTTGCCCGCCCTCAGAGCAGCCGGGGCCTTTTTACCTGCTCCCGAACACTGAGGAATGTATGCCTCCCGGCCCAAGTCCTGGCTCCATGCCCACACAAACTGCAGAAGAAGGAGCATCTCCCGGCCCCAGCCCTGACTCCATGCCCAGGCAAACGGAGCAGCTAGACCCCTCCCCCTCCTCCACAGCATGTGAGCCTGAGGAGGGTTTATTCCCAACAGCTGCTGATTGGTGTGACCCTCGCATCAGAAGGCTGGATAGGCGGAGGCAACAGAAGGAAGGGAGGGGCAGGCCTTAATGAGTGCTGAGTCATGGAGCCACACCCCATGGCCTATACAAAGGATCTGCTTTCTGGCAGTCTCTGAGTCAGGCAAAAGTCGAACTTATCTTGCTGAAGTCACTTACTGGTCTCCTGCCTGCTCTGAGGACTTTGCTAGGACTTTGGGCAGAGCTGCAGAGGCAAGCCTGATTCGGATTTCCCTGACCCGGCCGTCAGCGGAGGAGTGGGACACGACAGAAGGGAAGGAAAGGAAAGGAAGAATTTTCCAATGCTCTCTGCCAGATTCCCTCAAGAAAAGTCAGTGGGGAAACCATCTGGAAATCAGAAATTGCTCCTAGTCCCGCTGTTTTTCTGCGCATCTTTGGTCATTCTGTTTTTTGGTTAGGTAAGGAGATACCTCAAAATTTCTATTGCTAAGTGAGACAATAGTTAAGTGAGTTTTGCCCCATTTTACAACTTTTCTTGCACAGTTGTTATTTGAATCACTGCAGTTCTTAAGTTGGCAATATGGTTGTTAAGTGAATCTGGCTTCCCCAGACTTTGACTTTGATTGTCGGAAGGTCACAAAAGGTGATTACATGAAACAGCAACCATTACTAGCTAGTTTACGGCATCCGAATTTTGGTTACGCAGGGATGCTGCAAAGGTTGTAAGTGTGAAAAATCGTCATGTCACTTTTTTCAGTGCCATTGTAACTTCAAATGGTCACTAAATGAAGGGTTGTAAGCCAAGGGGCCTGTACACAAAAATTGTGAGCATGCTGTGAATTGAGTATGCCATTTTAGATTCAGACATTTAAGTTCACTTGGGGAAAATTAATGGGGCAACAGCTTTGTCCTTATATGGCTTTCTTCCCTCCACTATAAATGTTAACTTCAATGGGAATGAAAATGCTGATATTAGCCCTTGACCAGGTGAAAAAAGTTTGGGATAATAAGACATGATTATGGTTCATATCAACTCAATATTTGCCCTTCAAAGTAGATCAAATCAGAGGAACAAGAATCCGAGGAATATTACTTTATTATTGTAGAGCATAACAAAAGCCTGCCTTTGTCTCCTCTCATAGCAACAGAGTCAAGTGATATTATTTTGAATTTCTTTCTCACACTTTCCCTTTCCAGGACTAAGTTTTATTTTATCCTCCTCCCTTAATGCGTATCTATATCTAGATTATCTCCACATTCCTCTACATTCCACCACATTTAACTTGTTCTTGATAAAATATGTATAGTAAGTACTACCTGCTATGTTAATTGTAATCTAAACAATGACATAATTTGGCTTTTGAAATATAAACTGAGTACAATCCAGAGTAGTGAAGTATAGTATTGCTTACTATATTCTTTGACAACTACTGATGAACTGGTAAGGTTTCAGAAGAATGGAGGGATGTAAATGTTGCCTCTGTATTAAAAAGAGAGAGAAAGGAGGACAATGCAGGAAATGACAGACTTATCAGTTTGACAGCAGCATGGGACAAGGTCCTTCAGCAGATTATTAAGCATCAAATTTATGAACACTTAGATAGCAATGCAAAGTTAATAACAGCAAACATAGGTTTGACACAAGGAAGTCCTGGCAAAATACCCTTTTTTTCTCAGTAGAATTACTAGATCAGGGGAATGCCATGAATATAGTATACCTTGACCTCAGCAAAGTCTTACAATATTTTCATGAACAAAATGGTAAAATATGAGCTAGATGACCATAATTCCTACATGGATTCATTATTGACTAATAATCAAAACCAAACGGTACTTGTTATTGGCTTTACTTCAACTTTGATTGGAAGATTGAGACAAGTACCATATGTTGACACATAATTTTAATGTTGTTATAGTTGGTCACATAGCCAGATGTTTGGATTGTTGTTGGCATTTTTTATCTACCTATCAACTCCTCAAGGACCTGGGATAGGCAGATGTTACTTTTTGGTATTAAAAGTGTTGTGTCAAGATATAAGCTGTTCCAAGCAAAGCAATTGACTGATGGTGATTTTATCAATGCTGATGGCGTTCAAGTAGTGCTTAGATGTTTTGGGATTGTTCCCAATATTACGATTAGTAATAACCTTTGCTTTGTTTTCCATAATAGTTCTTCTCCTAAAAACATTATAGAGAAACTTCATCAGTGGACCCAAGGAGAATGAAGTTTAACAAGAAAAAATGAAAGGCACAAGTATAGGATAGAGGAGAACTGGCTTGGGAGTATTACATATGAAAAACATCTAGATGTTCCCATAGAAGAAAAGTTGAATATAGGTCCATAGTATTATGTGGCTGTTAAAACAGTCAATGCTATTTTGGGATGTACTAACAGGAACATAAAGTCAGGAAGTAATTGTTCAATTGTTCAATATGAGCCATGGTGGCGCAGTGGTTAGAGTGCAGTACTGCAAGCTACTTCTGCTGATCACCAGCTGCCAGCAGTTTGGCAGCTCGAACCTCACCAGGCTCAAGGTTGACTCAGCCTTCCCCCCTTCCGAGGTTCCAAATTGTTGGGGGCATTATGCTGACTCTGCAAACCACTTAGAGAGGGCTGTAAAGCCACTAGCACTATGAAGCGGTATATTAGAGTTTTCATGCCTGTTAATGAACTTGAAGAAGCAAGTTAATCAACAACTCCTTTATCTTACTGATACTTCATCTTTAGATAGATGGTACAAAGTTTGCTGCAATTCATTGTTGATGAACTTTAGACCAGAAATATTATAAAAAAAACAAACTGCCAGAGTTTCTCTTCACTCCATCTTAAAATAAAGAGCTGAGTTATATTTGGTCAACTATTTATTTATGTTATTAATTACGTTTATATACCACCCATCTCACTCTCTCTGAGCAGTTTACAAATATTTACAATAGCAGTTTAATGTTAAAATATGCTGGAATTCCAAAGTATATAACAGTATCCCAAATTTATCATTTTGCAGGATTTATACTTACAGCCAGCATCATAAATTCTGTTGGTATAGAATTTTAATCCTAATGCTAATGCTAATAATAATTTTATAAGGTAAATCAACAAATTGCAGCTTTCTGCAATAACACCAGCAGAACTGCAAAAAACTGTGCTACTTGGAACATTGTACATCTTAAGAAGGTACTTGGTTGATACCTAGGATGCTGGCAGCATCCTGTATCATTAACACCAGTCAATGGTATTTGTGATGCATTTTTGATTGTTCAGTTGACTGAGATTCATATTTAATTAATAAAGTAAATCATCATCATCATCATCATCAAATCCCAGATCTGTTGAGGATTTAAATTACTTTTAGAATATGGAACAAAGAAAACAGTATATGGGAAATAATTGTTCAATTTTTCCCTTCCAGAATTGAAAGAAATGATTGTATATTGTGCCAGCTTGGTATTATTCACTGATGTTCAAAATAAACTATGAATATCAAAATTGGATTTTCCAAATTTTCTCTTCATGTTTAACAAATACATTGAGAGTCTTACAGTGCAATCTTACATTTGTCAATGAAAAAGTAAATTTGATTTAAGTTGAGTGACCTACTCCTCCTTTTAAGTTCACTTGTTGGAGTGGTTCTTTTAGACCACATCCAAAAATTTTCTGTCTTTTATGCTGTATTCCTTTGTAAATCAGCAATGTGTTTGAATTCAAATAAAATTCAAATACAATCTAGCTTTCTTCATTCCATTCAAGCATCCTTCACTATAAGGGAGAAGGCTGATTGTAATTTACCAACAGTTAGCATTGCCTACATGTGATATATAAATGGCCCATCTTGGCTGAACTGCAAACAAGATGGTTAATAATTCCTTATTAGACAGTTTATGAGATCTTGGAAAATAACATTAATAATCATGTTCTATAGTATCAGTGGTAGGTATGCAGAACTTCAAGGACTAGAGAACCATGTCATATCAAAATAGTGTTGAGGGAACAGAAACTGCAAAATTGTTAAAAGGCAATCATTTCATTATGTAGGGATAAATTTCTTTTGCCTGCTACCTTCCTGGTCACAATTTGGATGTTCTCATTTTTCTAATTTTCATCCTGGATATAAAAAAAAAATAGTTGAATTCTTGGCAGGCTGATATATAGAATTGTTTTCTTTTGGGGCATCTACTTTAAGCATCTAGAGTGAAATCAGGAGATGAATACAAGTTTCTGTTTTTTTAGTGTATGAACTTGTTCGTTGTGACACAAAAATAGAAGCATTGCCTCTCTGCTGTTATGTCACATATATAGTATCTTCTATATTTTGTATGTTTGTAAAATATTTTCTTGTGTAAAAAGGATAAGGTTTACTTGGCTCCCTTATAGGAAAGGGACAAGGGCACATAAATACTTCCAAATGCAAATTAACAAAAATATTAAAACTAACTCTAAAGTGTAAACATAGTTAAAAGCATTTTGAGTGAAATGCTTTTAAAATTGATTGAGGGGGGTCTAAAGTACTTTGTGATGATATGGATATTTTTCTGTATTTCATTATCACATAAGGTTATAGTGGTACTGTGATGAAGTAGCTAATTACTTGATTATTAGTGACAGAGAATATTCTCACTTGGAAAATGAGATTTACACTGTATATAAAATGTTTGATTGTTAGGTGCAAATTACTTCTTCATGTGACAACAAGGCAGAGATTAAGTAATGCTTATAGTGACAAAGGTTTAGGTTTGATTTAATTCATTAACCTAGTATTGTGAAATGGAATACGTTAATTGTTAGGGCTTACATTCTTTTATTAGTTTAATTCTTAAAATAGGCAAGTAAAGCTGTGGAGCTGATGCTTCTTCTACAACCATTGTAATCTAATGATGCATCTCTTTTCAAATGTTTTGCAGGTACAGGAGAAAGTGGCAAAAGCACATTTATCAAACAAATGAGAATCATTCACGGTTCAGGATATTCTGATGAAGACAAAAGAGGGTTCACAAAGCTCGTGTATCAGAATATATTTACAGCCATACAGTCTATGATCAGAGCTATGGATACACTCAGAATCCCATACAATTATGAGCATAATAAGGTAGGCTATCTATTTTAAATATTCCAGAAATTATTTTCCAATTATTGTATTGGATGGCTTTGAATTTATAGCTTTACAGTTCTGGAAAATAAAAGACTCTTATCATCTAGTGCAGAAAGTAATAGAATGTGACATTTAAAGCATATTGATAAAAAAATTTAAGTCTCTACTCTGTTGGATGTTTTGTCTTCCTTAGTTTTTCTGTAGTAATTATGGACTATTGAATGGGAAGTCACACGACTAATCACTCTTCCTTTCACACAGAAAGTCATCCTTATCTCTCTCCTTATCTAACCCTAACATGCTTGCTTTGTATGTGACTTTGTATGTCTTTTTCTGTAAAGTCATATTGAATCATATGATCTCCTATATGTATGCTAAATTGCTACACTGTAGCACCCAAATATTTTTACAACCTAGGTGAAAAATTAGGAAATCTGTATAAACTAGACCTATAAAATAGAACAAGATTTCATAGATAAAGTACAAAATGTCTGGAAGGAAATCTTAATTTTTAAGTATTTATTGTCATTATCTCCAGCAAGTAAGAGAAAGCTGAATGAGTTTTTTGCTGTCTTCTTATCCAGAATGGCTTCTGCAGATCATAAGAATAGTTCCCCCAAAGGAGAATGTCTACTGTTTACTCAATATAAAAAGATACAAGAAGTGGTGCCAGTTTCACAGTTTATGGTATCATAGTATGCCAAAGATTGAGGAAATTAGAAACAACCAATCTGTGCTTGAAGGAACACATCCTAAAAATAATTTAACAAATATAAGCTGCATGGAAGCACATCAAGAATTTTGCCCTTAGACAACATGAAACTTGCTCATTGATGATATAAGGTCATGAATTATATTCAGAATATTGTCTTGATTCCGCCTTATCTCCCCTAAATTTTTGCTGAAATGTGCTTGGGAAAAATCGTGTCTACTTTTTTTTCTGATATTGTAATTATCTGCAGGAGAAATAAGAATACTGGGCATTTCCTGCTAGTTATTGAGAGCAATTTTCAAAATTCTAAGAACAGGTAGTCCTCAACCTAAAACAGTTCCTTTAGTGACTGTTCAAAGTCACAATGGCATTGAAAAAAGTGACTTATGACCGTTTTTCACGCGTACAACCACTGCAGCATCCCCATGGTCATGTGATCAAAATTCAGACACTTGGCAACCAACTCATATTTATGACGGTTGCAGTGTCCAGGGGTCAAGTGGTCACCAGTTGCAACCTTTTGACAAGCAAAGTCAATGGGGTAGCCAGATTCGCTGAACAACCGTGCTACTAACTTAACAACTGCAATGATTCACTTAACAACTGTGTCAAGAAAAGTCATAAAATGGGACAGCATTCACTTAACAACTGTCTTGCTTAGCAACAGAAATTCTGGGCTCAATTGTCATAACTTGAGGACTATCTGTAACTGAGTCTGAAGGAAATAGAGGAATGTTAACTTTGAAAAATATTGGAGGTTTATATGCCAACACTTAGAGCACAGGTGTCAAATTTGTGACCCGTGGGCCAAATGCGTCATGTGTTGGCCACACCCACACTCAGTTTAGCAAAGGGGGAAAAAGTTGTAATACATCACGTGATGACGCAAGTTTGACACCCCTGGCTTAGAGAAAGGTAAAATTTAACCTCTCTTGCCAAAAGGCTAATTAAAGCCTATCACTTGTCAGCTGATGAAAATAATAAATGAGAAAAGTGGGCCACCTTTCCTTTGCGATTAAATGTAATTCTGGATTGCTGGATGATTGCCTCTCTTGCAAATGGAATGGAGTTGGAGAGCAGAAAGTAAGAACGGTCAAAAAGAAATCAGAAATGACATGTTGTCCACTTCAACTCTTTTAGTCAGAATAACATTATTACTGCTAAGGCAGACTGGACCCCCTGCAACCTCTTGGCCTTTTTCAGAAGCCCTCGTCTAGGGATGAAGGCAGACTTCTGGCACCAGGTACTTGCAGTGTGCTACAGTTAAGAGGAAGAAAAGAAAGAAAAGAGTATCTCTAAAAGAGAGAAAGTGAAAAAAAAAGGATCTAAGAAACAGAGAGAGAGAGCACAGGCGGTCTATTCCCTTTGCTTTGACATATGATGCAACTTCCAACAAATGGTTTTGGTGGAAACTATTACTTTTAAACAGAAAAAGTAGTTGCTCAATCCTGATGTATGGCATCACAAAAGGGAAACCAGTATCAGAGAATATATTCTGGGAACAGCTTGAAGAAACAATGGCCAACAGAGCAGATTAGAGTAGAGGGGGTGGAAAACAATATAAGGGGCTTGCTTGAGAGGCATTTTATAATGCTTATTATAAACCGCCCAGAGAGTGCTTTAAAATGGTATGGGGCAGTATATAAGCCTAAATGCTATTGCTATTCTCCCAATAGGCTGCGGAATGGGCCAGGAATGGGTTGATACAGTTGTCTCTGCCTAGAGACTGAGTCATAATTTTTTTGGCCACGCCTCCACGTGCTTCTGTCAGCTCGTTTTTCGACTCAGTTGATCTGATGAAATATATTGGCAGTTTCTCTGATTCAATCCATCCCTGGACCACCTGTACTTCAATATTTCAGGTTTTTCCTCCGATTCGCTTTAAATTGTTCTTGTGTGCTGGCCAGTTCAGCTTCGGCTGGAAACGCCGCCACTGACACCGTTGCAGGCCCTCAAATCACCCGAGGTGCCTTGCCTTCAGGGCAAAGCGATCAATCATCGCTTCCCGCCCCATCCCCTTACCAGTGCTGTTCAGCTGAGAAGCAGCTTGCAGCTGTCACCTTATGCCGCGCTGCTTTAACAGCTGAGCAAGCCACCACCATAAGGGGCTTGCTCGAGACCCATTTTTATAATGCTTGTTATAAACTACCCGGAAAGTGCTGTAAAATGGTATGGGGCAGTTGTTGTTGTTTTTTGTACTGTCCATGGGGTTTTCATGGCAAAGATACTTCTCCAGGGGATCACATTTTGTCAGAACTCTCCGCTATGACCTGTCCGTCTTGGGTGTCCCTGCACGGCATAGCTCATAGCTTCATTGAGCTACGCAAGCCCCTTCGCCATGACAAGAGAGTAATCCATGAAGGGGCAGCATATAATGGGGCAGTATATAAGCCTAAATGCTATTTCTATTTTAGGTAGATTAGCGGCATAGATTCATGAATCTTTATAGGCTGACCTGGGAAGAGTTTGTATATATAGTAATAGTAGTACTGATTGCTTAGATCCATATGAAAAGTCCTGATTTTGTTAATAAGGTTTGACCAAGAGGAAGGGTAATAAATGTCAAAATATTATGCATATGCTTGCGTCCTAGAATTCCTAAGTAAAGAAAAAAGAATGGGAGGAGAAATCCAATCAAAAGCATTTGATTTATCCCAAATTGCAGTTATTTTTTAAATAATAATTGTTAAATTAAGTTGATGACTGTATAACTTGGAAGAATTTCAATAAAATAAAATACTTTTGTGATTATTGTTAGTATTGTTACATGCCGACTTTATTCTAGGTCTTTTATACTCATTAGCAGCACATCTTCTTTTTAAATATGCCTGCTTTTTTAATTGATCAGTATATGTCTTTTAGCAATTAATTCGTTCAGAAATATCTACTCTAAAAGCAATTAGGTACATGTGTGATTGGATGGTCAAATCTGAGGAAACTAGGAAAAATGTAGCAATTGCTTTCTAAAACAAAACACTATGCAATAATACTTTTGGTGTGTATCAGTTTCTTCTGGGATGAAATGAAAGCATTTGTGCGAGAGATCTGTTGGGGGGGATTTACTTTTGGCTCTCAATTTAGATAATTCACTATAGCATTTCTCAATTTGTAGGGTGTCATTGGTGTACAACAGCTCACTGAATGAGCAAAGCAATTCTTGCCTTTTGTCACATAGCAGTAATTACAGGGCTGGCTGATGAGATTGGATAAGGCACCATAAAACAAAGGAACAAAGGTTCATATGATCTGGGGGGAAAATATGGCTTTGCGAAATATGCTTTTAGCAATAAGAAAATATCAACTGAATCAGGAATACCCCGGCCTGTTCATTATCAGTGAACATTATCATTATCAAGGTTCATTATCAGTGGAATATGTTTGTGTGAAAAATGATATTTCTGCATTTGGGAACAGCCTAGAACTGGGTGGGAATGTAGTGGACTGCATATACTGTATTGCCCAAGGCCACACCATTAAAATTAAACCATTTAGTTGAAAAATTGTAGTGGCACAATGTTGGATCTTTCAGGTCTTAAGGATGGTAACAGAATTGGTTTGCTTCTTTGAGGTAACCTTCTTGCATACCTATATCCATCTGAAAAGTCACAAAATAATAATAATAAAAAAAAACTACAGCTATGCACTACCTCAGAGATGGCCTTTACAGCTCTCCAGAAAGTGAGAACCTCAGCCTGTGGTCTTGGAAACATTGTCCATCCCAGATCTTGAACAGAAGAGATGCCAGATCAGGAGAAGAGCTAATTTAATTCAACACAAATCCACTGAGATGCTTTCAGGAAACATGGAAAGCAGCAACTATTTTCCACTGAGAGGCCATAGCAAATGGCACATAAAGTACAATAAACCTTCAGTTCATTTGACTTAAGATGTAATCTGAATTTCAGGCAAAAAAGTTGCATTTGCCAGTTACTAACTAAACCTCTGACTCTACTGCACATGGTTTCCCCCGTTAGTCTTTAAATTAGGGTTTACTTTTGTTGCCTATAATATTAGGGGTTCTAGAGCAGAGGTATCAAACTTGTGTTGTCACGGCAGCATCATGTGATGTATCGGGACTTTTCCCCCTTCAGTAAACTCTGCGGGGTTAACACATGACGCATCTGGCACGCGGGACGCAAGTTAACACCCCAATTCTAGAGATAAAAGACGAGTGCCACTGATAACCTAAGGAAAGCTATTTTGGAATTACTTAAATCTTTTACTAAGAAAATGTATCTTAATCTGAGTGTTAATTTTAGTAAGCTATTTGGTTTTTTCCCCAATCAGCTTTGGTTTTTAAAGGTAAGCTATGAAATCAACATTTCCTTAAGCTGTATATGCAAGCTTTTTTCCCCCTGATTGCTGCATGGGACTAGGACTGATAGGTTAAAGAAGGTGGCTTGAAGACTACCAGAAATATATACATATTTAATTGCTATCATGAAAGCAGCCTCACTATAAAGTAACAAAGTTGTTGATTATTTGTTTGCCCTAATGAATCTTAATATTGCATGCTGTTTAAAAAAATATCCAAGAATTATATAACATAGCCTAGTGAAGCTTCTTTCCAAAGAAGTATGTTTAGGACTGAAGTCTAATTCAGTGGATAAGAAACAGCTGGAACATTGACAGTGGTGGAAGTTAAAGGAGATACATTTTTGGATTTGCTTTCCTTGCATTTGCTTTGCTTTTGTTCTTGCATTTTTACATTTGCCTTGATTTGTTGCTTATTTTTTTTAAAAAAACTTCAACAGACCAGTTTATATTTTGTCTGATGCTTAGAAAGCGTCATTGTAGCAGATACAAAAGAAGCTTAAAATAATGGTTTTGTTTTTTAAAAAAAAAGTAAAGAGAAAAGTACTGTTAAAATCTCCTTCTGGATCATTTGTAACCATCTAAGAAAAAATGTATGGCTCTTGAAAGACAGCTACTGTCCCTGTAAAACACTGGAATAATTTCTTTCTTATGGGACTTATAGTGGCTTATTTTGTAACAAGCATCTCTCTCTCTCTCTCTTTTTGTTTTGTTTTGAGCTGTGATGTGATGTGCATAGAGATAAGGATGGCTCCAGAATTTCACAAAGCCAGTAGACAGATGATCAAAAATGTCTTCTTGCACATCAGAGAGATCAGGTAGGTTTTTACATTAGGCTGAAGAAATTGTGTTCCTTCTTATATAAATGAAGGAATGGAAAGGGGCTAGCCACTGACTAGCCAGTATAGCAGTGTAGTTCTTTGGGTAGTGAATGAACAACCAACAGATTTGAAAGTCTCCACTATTTTTTATCGTCAACAGGAACATCGTCCCAAAGCTACAGTGAAGTAGGGAGTTTTAGTAATATCTCCTGTACTTTTTGTGAACCTCACGTTTACTGCTTCTAGAATGGAAGGGTAAAGCAAGGCTAGTTCTTGGAAAAAGATACCAGAAGAAATTAGACATGTTTCTGCCATTTTTGGAGCCTTTTAGTCTTGGACATATTGCACAGGTGATATTTTTTCTTTTTCCTCTTTTTCTGGACTTATCTGAAATGTTTAAGAAAGTTTTGGATTTTTTCTCTCATGTGTTTATAGGATCTCGCCTTTTGTGGATGCCTTTATCTTGGACCATGTCTATTTTTTCTAGGAGACAAGTGCATTGCTTGTATATGTATTAGATAGTTTATGACAGAATACAAATCAAATTTGAGTTCAAATTATGAAAATGGTTCATCTAAAGTTATTGTTAGTCTGGTCTTTTGGGGAAGCATATTTACTTGAACTTTATTTAAGTGTTTTTTGCTTAACTATTTGAAGAAATTGTTTCTATTTTTCTATTTGAAGAAATATGGTAGCAGAAATTATGCGGGGTCCCATCAAGGATCACTTGAACAAGAATTGGTGGAATACTAAATAAGCTTTCAACGATCATTGCATGCCTTCAGGCTCATGTTGTAATCTATCACACTGCGCCCCAGATAGCTCACAGTTGAGAGAAGTTGGTTTTTTGTTTAGTAATAGGTCCTCTGATAAAATGCTTGCATATACAACTTTAAGGAAATGTCAATTTAATAGCTCACCTTTTTAATAGCTCACCTCACTTAAAAGGGATGACTTTTGAGATAATAAAAAAGATCAGTCACTTAAAAATATGCAGATACTAAGATCTCTGACATATTTATGGCATGGTGCTACTTATCATTTCTGTGTGGATTATGGTCATGAATATTTGTCATTTTCCTCTTTGCCAAAATTGTCATCGAGAAAAGATTGATTCCATATTAGAAAAATACCATGCTCAGCAATAGCAGTGACAGGGAGCGAACCATGTATTCCTATTGATAATCCTGCAGTACTGTGATTCACAATATGATCAGAACTTCCTCTAAGTTAATAAGGAAAAGTGGTTAAACAAACAGTATTCCAAGAAGCATTGTGTATTATGTTGATCCAACATTCAGTGTAGGATAATCAACTTTCCTAAGAGTAAGTTGAATCAAATGTTCCAATAAAGGAGACAGTAATCAGATTTGAAAATGGAAGTCCTTCTCCTAAAAAAAAATGCAGAATGTATTGATTGCTCCATTGGAGACTACTCTAGAAGTGGATGAGGCAGACCTCCAAAAAGGGTACTTGATAGTTGCAAGGTTGGAAAGAGCAAGAAAAACTGTCACAAAAGATTTTGGTATCCATCAGATCATGATTAGACAGATAATGAAGAAAATGTAATGCTATTGTTAATTTTCCCAGAAGTAATCATCTAGTGAAAATCACCCCAGAAAAATACATACTGTTCCAATACATTTCCCATACAACAAGAAACCCAAGGGTAAAAACGAAGGATTCACAGATCACCTTTGTACTATCTATCTATCTATCTATCTATCTATCTATCTATCTATCTATCTATCTATCTATCTATACACATATATACATACTATAGTATATATACGTACTATATCCATTATAAGAAAGGCACTGAACAAGAATGATAGGTGTGAGAAGATAGTGTGGAAGAAAGCACTGTTTGTGAGCTGAAACTTAAATTAACATGGGTCATGCTGCAGGGCAATAATTGTGCAGGTAGTATTGTATAAGTCAGTGTCGGCAAACTTATGGCACATGTGCCGGAAGCGGCACACAAAACCATCCCGCAAAGAATGCGCGGCCTCGCTGGCTCCTATTCTGTGTTCCTGTGATCACACGTGTGCCGGTCAGCTAGCCATTGCACACGCGGTAGCGGCAGAACCCTGAAGAGCGGCGTTCTGTCACGCATGCGCAGGCCAGCACCTGGCCTTCCGAGTTGAGTTGCATACATGCGCAATGGCCAGCTGTTTGTCGGGCGTGCTTCCATGCCAGTATCCGGGTGTTCGGGTGCCGGCTCGCGCATGCACAATGGACCGCCACTCTTCCGGGTATCGGCGCTCCTGCGCCCGTGAAGGCCAGTGGAGCCATACATACCTCACGAGATGGTTTCGTAGGTACATCAAAGGTTTGCCATCACGAGTATAAGTATTGTATAAGACTGTCTTAGTTAGCTACTGCTCACAGTTATGATGGCGATGAAAAATATATATCCAAATATAAAATGGTGGTTGCCTGGGACATACATAGGAAATTAAGAAATTGAGAACAACTTTTTATCTTCTTATGAGATACATTTTGCTATTGAGTTCCTCCCCCACTTATTGTGTTCCATAAATTTCAATCAGCAAGATGCAATATCTATTGCCATTTTAGGCAATCAATTAAATACTTTTTCCCCGTATATTGTTTTTATTTAAAAGGACATTTTTAAAAATAATTCTGTAGGCAAGCAACTTAGCCATCTCTGTGCTTTTTCCCTTCGCCTTCCAGAAATAGTGTAGCCTCGTTTGGCCCTTCTGTAGTTTTAACTCCAATCTAGTAGTGCATCCTTCTTTGCTGTCTTCCTGTTGGGCTTCCTGTGCTCCTCTGTACATTGATGATACTATGTGATTCAGCACTGTGTCTGGCGGCTTGTCCACTTGACAGTAGATAACGTTAAAAACAACAGTGTTTACTGTATAATAGTTTCTTTCTTCAAATCAGTTTGTTCCAGATGACATAAAATAAATTATCTTTCATTCACAGAGCGTGTGTGTGTGTGTGTGTGTGTGTGTGTGTGTGTGTGTGTGTAAATGTGAGTGTGCCACGTGCACAAGCATGTATGCATCTTCAACCAAGTAGGATTTTTTAAAGGTACATTTTCTGCCCATTGACATAGTAGTAATAGGTTAGATTTAGGGTTAAAAGGACCCCTTTTAATGTGCATCTTATGCCAACCACTGCTTCACAGAAAAATTGCACTGGTGTTCAGATGGTAAAATGACTTGCATTATTGTTCTAGGAGACGAACTTACTCTAACTTACTTACTGACGTTCTTTAACTGCACCATAATGTAATTATGATTCCTTAAAATTGGGAGATGACATCTCATTTTAGATAGCTGGTTCCCATTAAAGGTAAGCAAGGGATAGTCTTAAACCAGAAGTCAATTGCTTTGAAGAGTGATTTAATCTCATTAGTATTATATTTAGTTCCATTTCAGTCTTTCCAGTACTATTAATCAGCATTCCTGTGGAGGTACTAATTTTAACCTTACCTTAAAAATATTAATTTTATTTATTTATTTATTTATTCATTCATTCATTCATTCATTATTTTATTTATTTATTTATTGTGCCACCCATCTTACAGAATGAAATGAGTTGGCAACAGAATTTTAAATGGGGAAAAAAAGAAAATTAGTCATTCTTTTGGGGATTGTTGATAGTAGAAGTAAATATGCCATTCTTATTGCTAAGAAACAGATGCTTCAGCAGCACAAACCTACAGTTATAATGTTAAATACTAAATAAATTGAATGCCTGATGTTACTTGCAACTTGTTTAAAGATTTGGATGATGTTTGCACAATTAAAATAAAATATAATCATCTTTTATAGAAGCTATGGTGTAAAATTTTCTATACTTATGTATATGGACAAAATGCCTTAGTATTTATTTTGCTGTTACCATTTTGCTTTTTTCCATTTTCTTGTTCTTTTGTTGCTGTTCTTCTATTTAATTACATAAAGCAGAAAAAAGTTTTCTTCCTTCTTCCCCAACACGGTGTGTTATGTGAACACAATGTACTTGGTTAGCTTATGTTTCAATGTACTGTATGACACTTTCATATACAAGAATGTTATCTGAGTATAGTTATTATATATAGTAGAGAAATTTCAATGTGAAGATTGGTAAGCTTAATTCTGTGAACGGATCATATCTAGTAAAGTTTCTTTTATCATATGAAATTATGTTTATAATTGATTTGTTCAAATACTAAGCAATTATTACTCAATGAGAAGTCATAGGAAATTCTTTGCATTTATTTGTTTATTTAATCAAATTTAGAGACTGCTGATAGAGCAGCGTACAATATACCTTTTTCCTCATTTTTTAATTGGTGATGACCATTGTAAAGTATTTCAGAATTTATAGATTATTCTCTCTTCATCTTTTGTAATTGTTCATTTGTTGGAGAAATAAAAAGGACAAAAGAGAAATAATCAATCAGGGCCTCCCAAATGATGTCAGCTTCTAACTTCTGAACAGTTCCAAATTATGAGTTAATTTATTTGTATGTCTGAATTCTATATTCTCCAGACTTATATATTACTGAAAAGAGTTATATGTCAGCGGTTCCAGTTGCATATTTAATCCATAAATTCATAATATAAAGACGGTAAACTTGAGAAAAAATAATTCACTAAAAGCATATTCTTGAATGAGGTCATAAATTAGTAGTAAAACAGTATTACTGAAAGTAATTTCTGCTTTGTCTAAAACGTAACTGTAACAGAAATAATCTTGTTTTGTATTCCCTTTTATATACTATACCTATTAACAGTGCATGACCTAAAGAGAATATTTGGTTTTTTCACCTCAGTTACTCCTACCAGGACTGCTAGAATAATCCCTTTTATAAACAATAGAGATTTTGTCCTCAAAAGAAACTCCAGTTTCATGAGATTTCTGGCAAGCTTGGACTAGCTTTTAGGTCAGAGCAGACAGCCAAGCTGGGAGGCCTCTTAGCCCTTTAATGCAAAATGCAGTGTTAAAAGATGGTAAAAGGATAGTTTAGACATTTAGAAGACATTTGCCGACTCTAGTAAAAAAAGATCTTGCTGTTTAGAAAACAGATTTTGTTTCTTCATATAGTAATTTATATCTCTCCCTATGCAATGTTTTTCTATACGTATGTGCCTGTGCAACACAATACATATATACACAACCCTGTCAGACAAAAATCCAATCAGAGTTAAACAGGGACATTTATTTGTTCCTTTTCAGGTATTTCTTAAGAGTGTGGCTTTTTCCCAAGCATCTGCTTTACCTTTTTCGATGGTTTGATTATATGCATGTGTATATATATGCACACTGGTCTGACCACGTTGTAAAATACAGGTAGTCCCCTACTTACAACCACAATTGAGGCCAAAATTTCTGTTGTTTAAGTGAGTTTTGCCTCATTTTACAACTTTCTTGCCACAGTTGTTACGTTAGTAACTGTTGTGTTTTGCCCGCCCTCAGAGCAGCCAGGGCCTTCTTACCTGCTCCCGAACACTGAGGAATGTATGCCTCCCGGCCCAAGTCCTGGCTCCATGCCCACACAAACTGCAGAAGAAGGAGAATCTCCCGGCCCCAGCCCTGACTCCATGCCCAGGCAAACGGAGCAGCTAGACCCCTCCCCCTCCTCCACAGCATCTAAGCCTGAGGAGGGTTTATTCCCAACAGCTGATTGGAGTAATCCTCGCATCAGAAGATTGGATAGGCGGAGGCAACAGAGGGAAGGGAGGGGCAGGCCTTAATGAGTGCTGAGTCATGGAGCCACACCCCATGGCCTATATAAAGGATCTGCTTTCTGGCAGTCTCTGAGTCAGGCAAAAGTTGAACTTATCTTGCTGAAGTCACTTACTGGTCTCCTGCCTGCTCTGAGGACTTTGCTAGGACTTTGGGCAGAGCTGCAGAGGCAAGCCTGATTCGGATTTCCCTGACCCAGCTGTCAGCGGAGGAGTGGGACACGACAGTAACACACTTGTTGAGCAAATCTGGCTTCCCCATTAATTTCCTTGTCAGAAGGTTGCAAAAGGGGATTGCTTGACTCTGAAACATTACAGCTATCATAAATATGAGTCAGTTGCCAAGCGTCTGAATTCTGATCGTATAACCATGGGGGTGCTGCAATGATCATAAGTGTGAAAACCGGTCATGCCACTGTTTTCATACCATTGTAACTTCAATAGTCATTGAATGAACTGCTGTAAGTCAAGGACTATCTGTAATTGTATCACAGATCTTGTAGAGTCTGATATGTAGCAATAAAGACTTAATTGATGAACAGGAAAAATACAGAACACAAAATGGGTATATGTGCTCATATTTAGTAGATTCTGTATCGGAAAAATTCTCTGCCTAGTGGGGATAGCAACTATCAAGTACTGAGCGAAAACTCTTTTAAAGCTGATTTGCACCAGAAGGTCAACTGCCCAATTCTTACACCTCCGTTAAACAGTACATTTCACATTTGAAATTCACCATTCGCCTTACCCAGAGGCCTGCTATTGTCTTGGATCCTAATATAGGGACAATATTTTTAATTGTCTACTTCCCAGATACAGTCTTGTGCTGCATCTCTCTAAGGACCCTTCCACATGAGGATTCTGTGCCAGTTTGAAAACAGCTCTGGGCCTCTGTATTCCCATGAAGTCAACTGAGTGGGAAAACTAAGCTGATTTATTTCCGGCCTAGCTTGAAAGGGTGGGGAGGAATCTATTTACTTTAAGTTACTTGTTTGTTTTGTTTTTGAGATGCTGTAGCTCCCTTCTCTCATTAGGGGAATTCTTGCCTCATATCTTCATTTGGCTTCCCTTGGGGTTCTGTAAGGGGAAAACCTACTCCAGTGGCTTTGCTGCTACCCATCATCCCTAAGTAACCAAGGTGAAGAAAACGGGTACAAAACTGTCAAAATGTGAAGTTGTCTTTAGCCTTGTGCTTTTCCTATCAATTTTTTTTCTTCGTGCAGAATCTGAAGTAAACCAATATGTGTTGCTTGATCATACCATTTCAAACCAACAGAAATAAAGACTAAAGATACCCCTTCAAAATGTTTCTAAGGATTTGGGTAGCAATGTGAATAGAATAGAATTTTTATTGGCCAAGTGTGATTGGACACACAAGGAATTTGTCTTGGTGCATATGCTCTCAGTGTACATAAAAGAAAAGATACGTTCATCAAGGTACAACATTTACAACACAATTGATGATCAATATATCAATATAAATCATAAGGATTGCCAGCAACAAGTTATAGTCGTACAGTCATAAGTGGAAAGAGATTGGCGATGGGAACTATGAAACGATTAATAGTAGTGCAGATTCAGTAAATAGTCTGACAGTGTTGAGGGAATTATTTGTTTAGCAGAGTGATGGCCTTCGGGAAAAAACTGTTCTTGTGTCTAGTTGTTCTGGTGTGCAGTGCTCTATAGCGTCGTTTTGAGGGTAGGAGTTGAAACAGTTTATGTCCAGGATGCGAGGGATCTGCAAATATTTTCACGGCCCTCTTCTTGATTCGTGCAGTATACAGGTCCTCAATGGAAGGCAAGTTGGTAGCAATTATTTTTTCTGCAGTTCTAATTATCCTCTGAAGTCTGTGTTTTTCTTGTTGGGTTGCAGAACCGAACCAGACAGTTATAGAGGTGCAAATGACAGACTCAATAATTCCTCTGTAGAATTGGATCAGCAGCTCCTTGGGCAGTTTGAGCTTACTGAGTTGGCGCAGAAAGAACATTCTTTGTTGTCCTTTTTAATGATGTTTTGATGTTAGCTGTCCATTTGAGATCTTGCGATATGATAGAACCCAGAAATTTGAAGGTTTCTACTGTTGATACTGTGTTGTCAAGTATTGTGAGAGGTGGAAGTATGGAAGGGTTTTCCTAAAGTCTACCACCATTTCTACGGTTTTGAGTGTGTTCAGTTCCAGATTGTTTTGGTTGCACCACAAGGCTAGTCGTTTGACCTCTCGTCTATATGCGGATTCGTCATTGTCTCGAATGAGACCAATCACTGTTGTGTCATCTGCGAACTTCAGTAGCTTAACAGATGGATCATTGGAGATGCAGTCATTGGTATACAGAGAGAAGAGAAGTGGGGAGAGCACACAGCCTTGGGGGGGCCCTGTGCTAATTGTACAGGTATTTGATGTGATCTTGCTTAGCTTCACCTGCTGCTTCCTGTTTGTTAGGAAGCTTGTGATCCACTTACAAGTCTGTTCCGGTACCTGTAGCTGGTTTAGCTTAGTTAGAAGAATGTCTGGAATGATGGTATTGAATGCTGAACTAAAGTCTACAAAAAGGACCCTTGCATAGGTCTTTGGAGACTCAAGATGTTGTAGGATGTAGTGCAGAGCCATATTAACAGCATCATCTGTTGATCTATTTGCTCAGTATGCAAATTGCAAGGGGTCTGACAGTGGATCCGTGATGGTTTTCAGGTAGGAAAGCACTAGCCTTTCAAAGGTTTTCATGACTACAGATGTTAAAGCAACTGGTCTGTAGTCATTCAGTTCCTTGATGGTGGGCTTCTTCGGCACTGGGAAGATGGTAGAGCGTTTGAAGCAAGAAGGAACATAACACATCTCTAGTGATTTATTGAAAATATGGGTGAAGATGGGGGCCAATTGGTCAGCACAGACTTTTAAGCAAGAAGGAGTTATCTTGTCTGGGCCTGGAGCTTTTCCTGGCTTTTGTCTGTGAAATAGGTCCTGCACTTCCTTTTCTGTGATCACTAGGGGTTGTGAACCCAATGAAATGGGGTCAGTTGTAGGAGGCTTGGCTGTTGTTGGTGTGTCTGAGATGGGGGTTGTGGAGATAGGTGGCTGTAGTTTCCTTTCAAACCTGCAGTAAAACTCATTCAGGTCATCTGCCAGTTGTTGATTACCTTCAGCCTGGGAAGGAGGTTTGCCATAGCCGGTGATATTTTTAAGAGTTTTCCACATGTTTGCTGGTTCATTTGCTGAAAACTGATTCTTTAGCTTTTCAGAGTAGCTTCTTTTTGCTGCTCTTATCTCCCTTGTTAGTGCATTTCTGGCCTGATTGTACAGCATTTTATCACCTTTTCTGTAGGCTTCCTCTTTGGAATGAAAGGGTTCTGACTTCTGGCTAAATATTGCTAACTTGATATTTCTTGAAGATAATAATCTCTCTGCGCATGCAATAAGAATGTCTTGAGTTTGGGATACTGGTTTCAGTTGAATACCTGAATTGTATTGCTACATGTTCTGAGGCCATCTATTTTAGCCTTACACAAGTAGATTTGAGACAGCGATGGATCATGATAACAATTAAGATTTGATCTTAAGCTTGTTTTAGCACCTATGTAGTTAAGTTCTATTCCTTAGAAGAGAGCAAAAAGAATTTTAAATTGAAAAGGTGTGAAACACAGATTAAAAATCTTCAAAATAGAAATCAAAGGCAAACCCTCTATTTAATCTCCAAGCTATCACTGAGTTTTGTTCACACCAAGAATTATTGAGTGGCATATGAAATCCATCCAAAATTGCGGTACATGGATACACCTAAACCAGTCCCCACTGACACATTTGAAGAATGCATTTCCTCCCATCTGCATCGTTGACCTTGATATTTTACATGCCAAGCCTAAATTTAACATGCAAGTTATTCAGGTTTTTACATGCCCATATTAGACAGGCACAGGTAGGAACAGCATTCTTTGTCCATGTTTGAACTGACAAAGCCAAATAAGCCTGGACCTGATCAGTACTTCTGCATACCGTATCCTTCAGTGTCCTTCAAGTTAAGCTTGATTTCTGATGACTTCATGGTCAAGCCCATGTAGTTCTCTTGGAAATAATATGGAAATAATTTGTCATTTCCTTCTTCCGGAATGGTTTTCCTTTTGCAAGTAGTCCTTGAGTTACAACAGTTCACTTAGTAACAGTTCAACATTACAACAGCACTGAAAAAAAGGACTTATGACCACTTTTCACATTTACAACCTTTATAGCATCCCCATGATCATGTGATAAAAATTCAGATGCTTGGCAACTGGTACATACTTATGACCGCTGCTGTGTCTCAAGCTCATGTGATCACCTTTTGCAGCCTTTGAACAAATCAATGGGGAAACCAGATTCACTTAACAACTGTGTTATTAATTTATCAATTGCTTAACAATTAACAATTGTGGCAAGAAATGTCACCAAATGGGGCAAAATTCACTTAACAAATGTCTCACTTAGCAACAGAAATTTTGAGCTCAATTGTGGTCATAAGTTGAAGACTATCTGTATTTTTAAGGCCCCTGGATTTCTTGAAGATCCCATCAAGCTCAACTTAAAGGACACTAAAGGACAAAATGTGCAGAACTAGCACAAGCTTTTTCCCACAGAGGAATTAAGTAGCTGAGCAGTCAATTAAGTCATCTATTTTCTCATTATCCTGCACAATCTAATTCAGGCTAAGTTTGTGCCCACTAGACAATTGGAAGCCAGTGCTGATCTTTCAGTGCAAGCATCATACATGGTAATCCCTGTGTCTTGCACTGGTAAGCTACCATGATACATACCAATTGCAGCTTTATTTCCAATGGTAGCCTCACAAAAAGCATGTTACAGTAGCAATGCCAGATTGTAATCAAGGCATAGATAACTATGTTATCACCAAGCCAGCCATGGAGTGGCCCCAGTCAGTATATTAACTGTAGTTGTACAACACGATCCTTGTCACAGCTGCAAATCCAGTAACAGCTGCGAGTCAAGGAACACTTCTAAACTAAACTTATTTTTGCTGGGTGCAAGCCTATCCCAAACAGGATTTACCTCAATTCTCAAGTCCAATTTCCTCTTTACCAATAGCGCTCCTGTTTTGCCTGAGTATAATTTCATCTTGTTCTCTCTCATCAAGCCATTTACAAGCTCAGCCAAAATTCAAGGGTGCCAAGTGAAATTAGAGAGTAGGAAGCTGCAGTCCTCTTATTAGCATTCTGAATACACCTCATTCCAAAGCTCTCAGTGATCTCTCCCAGCAATGTCACTATTAGATAGCGGGGACTGCAAAGATCAGTAACCTGAGTGCTGAAAAATGGACCTCCAGCAACACCTTTTGGACTCAACTTTATAGGACAGGACACAACCACTATAAAACTGCCTCCAATACTCAACTCTGCCAGTAGTCCCCGAAGGATATCATGGTCAGTGGTACTGAAGTCCTGGAAGTTTATTAGAATTGCATTCCCTCCCTCCTCTGTCCGATCTCTTTTCTTGCATAAATCATCTACCAAGGTGGGTATATGGACTACCAATATTTAAAATATGGGATTGGCTTTAAGTGTTTATTGTTATCAAATCCCTATGCTAGGTATGTTAGACACATTACATAGAAATATCCTCTGTTTGTGTGAGAGAGGAAGGGATGGAGGAAGGGAGGAGAGGATGAACTGGGTTACATAAATTCGCCTCTTTTCCAGCAATGATTATCATCTCCCTTAACCAGCAAGCAAAGAAAAAGCTATACTGAAGCAAGACAGTACCCTGCCTTACTGGAGAAAAGACATTCAGCTTTTGCAGAAAGTACAATTAGTGTCTTTCTGGCATTGCCTTCAGTAATTGTTGGCATGAGGAGAAAGAATCTGTTTCTTTGCATTTGTGTTCATTCTCACATGAGCAGAATGACGGTGACACAGAAGCATAATTCACCAAAAAGGAGATAATATCCTCTCCTTCCCCCCCCCCCGAAAAAAAAAGAAAGGAAGAACAATGTCTCTGCCTTACTGTTGGCTCCATCTAGGAGGCAATGACAGAACCATGCAGATTCTGATTCTACAAAAACACAAAAGATTTTTTTTTTCTATCCTAAACTTTTGGCATTTGACTCTTCCATCTCTGTACTTAAATAAAAAATTTAATACAAAGATTTGAAATAGATTTGTGCAATTAAGTACAATACAACCTGGGTTAATGACAGCGATTGGACATGGAATTTCCATCGCTAAGTGACACTGTCACAAAGCACAACATCGCATGGCCAACCCTTTAGCAGCAACAATTCTGGCACTTTCAGTTGCATTGTTAAGCGAACCTTTTGCCGTCGTTAAGCAAGGATGTCACACATGGTCACCATTTGCAATCTCCTGCCAGCTTCTGCATTGACTTTGCTTGTCAGAAGCTGGCAAAGAAGAGCAATCTTATGACTATAGGGACCTTGTAATGGCTGGAAGATTGAGGATTGGTATAAGTGCCACTTATACTGTGCCATTGAATGGTTTCTGAATGAGTGGTCAGTAACCCAGCTCAGAATTTACAAAATATTGAACTATTTGTCAAGATTGGTCTTGTTACAGAAATGATCATGGAGAACTGAAAGGCAGTTTGCCATACTCTTATGTCCCAAGTGTCATTTTCTCCAGTCATTGCAAAATTCTTGTCACATAGAGCAGTGGTCCCCAGTGCTTGCTGTTTGGCAGCCCAACTGAGTGAGCAGGGAAACTGGGCTGTGCAAACAGTGGACCGGTGCACATGCAATTCGACTTTTGCAAGATGAGTAGCACACACGTGTATTTGCGCACTGGCATGCCGCTCGCACAAGTTGAGCTGTGCGCATCAGCCCACCACTCGCGTGAACCAGTTCCGTATGGGCTACAGACTGGTAGTGGGCCATGGCTCAGAGATTGGTAGCTCCTGACATAGAGTAAAGCCTCTGAAAATAATTATTGCCTCTTAAGTATACTATAATACAATTCTTGAGCTTCTTTTGAAATTACAAAATACATAGCTAATTCTTTTAAAGATAGCCATATACCAAAATTTTCAAAACTATACTTTTAGCCATTGGTCTTTTTCTTCCAAACTTTCAGATGTTTTTGTATTAGCAGTTGAAGAGTTGGCAGTGTTTTACACTTGTGGATTCAATTATTCAGAGACTAGTGTAGAAATCATTGTTCAGCAAGGCAAGTACATAAAGCCAAAGGAAATTCTTCCAATTTTATCTCTCTATAACAATATTCGTAATAGGGTCTACTCTGTTCTACCTGGCAAGCTAAGCAAGACCTATAATGTTCTCAGGCTTTACAGTGGGAACATAAAATTTCATAGAGTTCAAAAATAACATGTTTCCAAGTGAGTCCCACGAAATGCTTTAAAAAAGGCTTTAAGGTTAATTGTTTCCTTTTGCAGTTTAGAGTATTTAGCATGCTTTTGTGGCACAGTGCATGTCTATGACATGATGTGTATAGCATGAGAAAAATTAGAACGCTCTGTACCTTGGACAGCCAATTGTAAACCATGCAAATTAAAAATCTGCATCTTGCATATAATCATCAGGGAGGAATATGAAGTTAGTCAGAACATGGAAATATTGTGTGAACATAGGAAATCCTGTTCAGCCATATACTTGCAAGCCAATATTTGCAGCTTGAAGGCAAGAAACTTGCTTTATTAAAAACTTACTTTATTAAAAAGTAAATTTGTTAGAGCAGAAATGGGACAGGGGTTCTGCTCTCTCTTTGACACAAATAGAAAATTCTGTTATAGCTTTTCTTCTGTTATTGAGAAGTGTAATTTTTTTTTTTTACAATTGTCAATCTTAGTGTAATGTGTATCTTTGCTTCTGGGTGTAAAGTGTAGAAAAATCTTTTGTAGCTTATCTTCTTGCAGGCATCAAATTTATTAATTTATTTAAGATCATAAACGAAGAGAGCATGGGGTTCTGATACAATATATGGCGAAAATCTACAGCTTTTTTACTGAAATTTAAGTCTAACATACTAATTAAGAAAAATGCAATGGGAAAGAAAAAGAAAGCTGCTGTCACAGAAATTAATCTTGTGGAAGGTTTATTGGATAAATGTTCTCTGTTAGAAACTGAAGTGCCTTGCTATTGCATTTACATTGCCCCATTAGAGAGAGATTTGTCAAGAAAGACTTTCATCCACATGAAGTCTAAACAAAAATTATTCATTTCTTTTGTTGCTATTTGTAATATAAAATATAGATTTTTAAAAGGAGACATATTGCAACTTAAGCTTATCCCAAAAGTGTTTTATCTGATTAGATCTGTTAATCTTGTACCATCAATATTTGAATTGGATCTGAAAAAAATGATGATTGTGTCTCACTCGGATTTATGATACTTGGCTTTCAACTTAGAACTTACTTGTTAATCAGGTTGACAACCTTGAAAGCTATCATTTCCCCCAAGGCCAGCCTTCTATCTGCAGGATCTCATACTATTCCCTGCAGATCCTTCTCAAATATCCTCTCCATTATCTTCCTCTCTTCTCCTTGAGGCTTTATTTTTCATCAGCTTTGTTAAACCAGCTAAAGAGTCTTTCCAGCCAATTAACCTCACTTGCAAGACATTTCTAAAACATGCTCAGAAATCATATAGAAACACGGGAGGCAACATAAATAAGAAAGGTAGTTTTATTTTAAAATACAATAAAGATATTTTCTTCCTGTATCTGAAGTTTTAAAACATTGAAGTATGTTAATAAATATTATATAAGCAGTAACCTAATTTTTGATGAAACAAATCACTAAGGATAATTGCAGAACACCATGTGCTTATTAAAGTTCAGTTTTCATATAAATTAGTTTTGGTAACAAATCGGAAAGAAAGATAATTCTGTCTGGAACAAGTAGATCATCCATCTATGGATGATCGACTGGGGCAGGATCTTGGGATATATCTCCTTTCAGATTACTAGAAATAAAATATGAAAAACAAATCTCCTATCTCTAGGACAACAGTCCAGATGAAAGTAATAAAAGTGAAAATCAAATAGCACGGAATAGCTCTTAAATACAACTATATGCCGGGTCTGATGTTTTCATCAAAATAATCATAACCCTGCAAACTTTGCCCCTTTTATGGAGGCATGCATGGTCACAGTGCATATTTAAAAGGGACAGATCTTGCATCATAACAGTATGATACTGATTTTATTAGTTAAAGCACTTTAGAGTATCATACAGTCCCCTCCCATGGCATCTTCCATTTCTGGAGATGAATTTACAGTACAATAGTTTTCATAAGACAAAGAGAAACACATCAGTGCTCTGCCATAAAGGAAGGGGAAGGTTATTTTTAATGTGCTTCCTTATTGGAAGATAAGCTGCTATTTAACTCTCACACCATTATTTTGTTAAATGTTTTGAGTTAACATTATTGCCATCACGGTTGTTAGAATATAGTGCAATACTACTAAAAAGAGCTTAAATGGTTATGAAGACATTTTATCCTGAGTTGGCCAGGAAATTATTACATTATGGTCTATTGTTTACAGGGTGGTGAGGTGGCTCAGTGACTAAGACGCTGGGCCTGTCGGCTGAAAAGCCAGCAGCCCAGCTTTGAGACTCGAGCTCCACATGACAGGGTGAGCTTACGTCTTTGCCCTAGCTTCTGCCAACTGAACAGTTAGAAAGTATGCAAACGTGAGTAGATAAATAGGTACCATTGTGGTAGAAAAGTAGCAGTGCTCCATGATGTCATGCTGGCCACTTAACAGCAGAAATATCTTCGAACAGCACTGGCTCAATGGCCTTGAAACAGAAATGAGCACTGCCCCCTGTCGTCAGCAACGACTAACAGAGTAAAATCTGCAGGGACACCTTTACCTTTCACCTGTTATTTACAGTATTTATTTCTAATATATATTGACATGAATGTTCATCTATAATATGCAGAAGACAAGGTAACAGAATTGGTGGGAAATTGCTGTTACCTAGAGTAAAAAAAAATGAAACAAATTCTCACTAAACAAGGAAAATTTCTAATGCTAGTACTTACAAATATAGAAATGACACACCAGACTTAATCACCAATCTAAAATGTGAGCAATTTTTATTTAGAATATACTACAATTTATTTCCTATTTGTTACACCATTAGATATCACCCACTTTTCTGAATATTGTGATCCTTTACTCTTATATTGTCAGATACTTTTGGAAGTACAGCATGTGTTCTGTCTTTTACATAAACCAGATGTTTCCCAGCATTATTTTTGCTAATTCCAAACTGGCCATCTTGTTATACCTGATTACACTTTAGAACCGTTTTCCAGTTACAGATTAAAAATTGCTTATTTGAATATGAGAGTCATTATTTAAAGGAGTTCTTTCAATGGACTGTGTTCTATTCTATAAGTGTTGATGATCCCTTATAAAAGAACAATTTTTATAATTTTAGAAACAGAATTTTTAATGCATAACAAAATCATTATTTCACTAGACAAGGATACAGATCCAAAATAGGAAGCAAACATTTTAAAAACACTTTGTACAGAGCTTATTTTTCTATCCCATAACAATTTACAGCTATTAATTTATCACATAAATTCTTTTTCTGTCGGTCAGTTGACATCAAAATACACGTTTGCCAAACATTAACTAATAATTTTTACAATTATGAACATAAAACTCGCTGTCACTGTCAAAATACGTTACAATGCTATCGTGAAAGTAAAAGTTTTTTTTATGGTATTACTAAGTAATGAATAGGGGATACAATCATGTAATTTCACCACACAGTAAAATAGAAAATGTACCTTTTCAAATGTGTTGTTATTATATGCCAAGAAACCGGTCTAGGGCAAGAAATGTTGCAAGTCATTTACTGGAACCTGTATGTATTTATAGATCCTCATTCAAAATAATAATAAACTTTGGTTGACTGGAATGTCTTCTGTTGATTGTTAATGATGACATTGAAAAAGTGAGTCATTTTTGATATTTTGCATTTCATCCTAAATAATTTTTAAAAAGACAAGTGCAGAACTGTTATTATCCTTTTCTTTTTTTCCCTTAATTTTATTTTCAATTCTGTCTACTCTTACTACTATTAATATAATTAATGCTGTCAATTTAGGGAAAAACATTAAATATTAAAATAGAGCCTTGTTTTAGTTGCACAAATGCAATTTCCACTCAAAATTGAACCTAATATTTTCAACCAAACAAACCTGCTTTCTGGATCATTAGCAGAATAGCTATGTATTTGCTTAATATGTTCTCTTTACTTCGGATGAAACCAAGAAGGCAGTCATGATTTAATGAGGTCTAAGATATTTAAGCTATTTAATCCTAATTAATGAGATGCTCTAAATTGGTGGCAGTTTTTTAAAAAGGGGGTTTAAACACAATAGTAGTTTTGTTTCTATTCTGTTCTTCCTATTTTTATTTTTATTTTTATTTTAGAAATAAAAAGCAAATGTGTAAGTTGCTAGCCAAGTCTGGTTGATTCATCTGACATATATTGATGGATTTTGTCAAATTCAGAACAGTCAGATCTGGTTAGTACTTGAATGGAATTTAAACACAAAAGGCTTGAAACTTGGAAAATTAAAAAGGCAACAGGAAACTGAAAATAGCAAGATGGTAACAAACCGTTTCCACATTATTGTCAAGAAAACAACAATAAAGATAAGTTTAATTTGGAATGACATTATTCATAGCTGTGAAAAAGCTTTCTTTTTTTTCCAAAGAGTTGCTGAATTTTCCTATTCTTTGCTGGAAAGGATGGTTGAAGTTTTCCTCCAGTCTTATCACAGAACATGTATTTATGTACCAGTCTTCAATCCTCCAAGGTTTATCAAAAAGATTGCATCCAATTTGATCCCTTTGCAATAAAAAGCAGTGATGATTAATATCCCTAGTGTGGCACCCATGATCACCGGTGTGCCTGAAGACATGTCCCTTGGTACTGCCACAGCATTCTATGTTTTATTTATTTCATATCATTTCAATTCATTTCAATTATTTCAAGGCTGCCCATGTCTGTCACAACTCTTGGCAGTTTACAGATAAAAATTGAAAGAAAACAATATAACCAAAGAAAAAGATACCTCACTGGAGACCAAAGGCCATAACCAAATAGCAGATAGCCAATAGTGGGCTTAGAAATCTTGAAAGGGTTTAGTTGTAAGAGTATGTTTTAATAAGTGCAATAGAATCTACACAAAGGGTTGTAAGTCAGCAGGATGGTAGATAGCATTGTGATACAAGCCCTGATCCTTTTGAGTATGCATACCTCGGTGACCCACCAACAAAAAGAGGTAGTATTCAGATCTCAATGCACTATCTGCCATCGTACCATTTTTTTCCCCACCCTCTTACCCTGTGTTCTCAAGTAATGACCTTGAACCCTCATACCATCTTTGCTGGACCTTCTACCCTGTTTGATTTGAATTCTTCTCTAATTTAACCTAGTTGTGCTTGTGGGCTGGTATTTTGGGGGTGAGAACCTACAATTTTTTTCTTCAACCCTTTTTTCTTTTTTTTTTAATAAAAAACATTATTTTTCAATTTCAAGAATATAAATATTCCATCTTTCCTTAAGCAGTGTGTCGTCTGGGTACAGGTATCTCTGCAACATCCTTCACCATTTGCAATATCATTCACATTAATATTTTTTCTCTAAACTTATATTATATTAAACAATTAAACATTGTAAAACTCTTCATTTTCTTCTTAATGTCTTCTAATGATAATACCAATGTAGCATTGAACATCATTCTTCTCATCACATGTGTACTAACGATTTTCATCTTATTTATATATCTATCTTAATATATTTTCTATTATTCCTTAGTCGTCTTCATTTCCAAACTCTTTTTTTATTCTCTAACCATCGATAAAATACTTCCCATACCATACAGTATTCAGTTTGTTCCTTCTCCCCAATCGCCAATGTTAATCTGTTCACCTCTGCACATTCTAACATCCTCCCAATCACCTTCACATCAATGGGAATCTCCCCACTTCTCCAACATTGTGCAAACACAATTCCAGCTGCGGTCAATACATAAACAATCAATTATGCATTCTCTTTACTATAAATTCCAGGCAAAATCTACAGCAGAAACACCTCCGGCCTCAACTCAATACGTTGCTGTATCATCTCCTCCAACCACGACTTAATTTTTATCCAATACTTCTCTGCCTCTTCACATATCCACCACACACGACAGCAAGATCCAGGTATCCAGTGGCACCGCCAGCATCCTGCTGTTCCATCACCGGAGCAAGATGCTATCTATAGAACATTTTATACAAACCCTCCCCCATCACTAACCTATCATTCCTGGCCCACAGTTTTTGTCATTTATCCAATTCCATTGTATAACTAAAATTCTTCGCCCATGCCACCATTGTCTCCCCCACCCTCTCCTCTTCCAACCTTATACCCAGCAAGTAACTATACAATTTCTTTATTAATCCTTCTTCTGTTCCTGTTAAGATCCTATCCAACTCTGTAAATTCTTTGTAAAAATCCTGTAGTTTAGCATCTTTCCCGTACTTAGACTGCATCTGCACTTGTGAACACCACGTTACATTGATCTCTTGCTCACTCATTTCTTCTTTTGTTTTAAGTTCTCCCTCTTCATTCAAAACAACTTTATATCCAACATCATCTCCCATATCAATAACATTTGAGTGAATCAATGCTTCCATTGTTGAAAGCCAAATTGGTATCCTCAAATAGTGTTGTTCCCCGGTTTTCTCCCATACCAGCATCAGTACATTCACTACATAATGTCTCCAAAAACATCCATGTATCCTGTCTCTCTCATACCATCGGAAAGCGTGTTACCACAATTGCAAATCGTGTCCTGCCAAAGTCAGTAATCTTGTATTCTTCAATACAATCCAGTCTTTCATCCATGTTAGTAAGGCAGCCTGATAGTACAATTCCCAGCCCAGCAGTCCGAAGCCTCCTCTACTTCTTATATCCTACATCACTTTCAAACCAATTCTTGCTTTTTCCCCCTGCCAAATATACTTACGTATTATTCTATTAAGTTTCTCAAAACATTTTTTCTCCAATTCTATTGGAATTGTTTGGAATAAATGCAAAAATCTTGGCAATATGTTCATTTAAATAGTTGCTACTCTTCCTACCAGTGATAATTGCAGATTTTTCCACTTTTCCAGATTTATTTGAATTTGTTTCAGCAACTTATAATAACTATCGTTACACATCTCGCTGTCAGCCAAATCCCCAGATATTTAACCCTCTTTGCAATCTGAATATCTATTCTCTCCACCAACTCCTTTTTGTGCCTATCCGTGAGATTTTTAACTAAAAATCTTAGTCTCTCTATTCACCTTCAGACCTGCCACTTCTCCATATTCCTCCATTCTTTTTATTAATTTAGGCCCCGTTATTAGTGGATCCTCCAAGATAAAAGCCAGGTCGTCCACAAACGCCTGTAATCCATACTGTTCCCCCTAATCTCAATGCCTTTTATCTCTGTGTCCCGCCCAATATTTATTTATTTATTTATTTATTTGATTTCTATACCGCCCTTCTCCCGAAGGACTCAGGGCGGTGTACAGGCAAGAATAAAACAGACGGTACAATATACAAATTTAAAATGCAGTTAAAAAACTTATTTTAAAATTGGCCTGAGAAGTAAAATATATAATAAGCTAAAAAAACCCATTTAAAATTAATTTCTAAGAATTTAAAAATTTGTTAAAATCAATTTAAGCCAGCCCCGCGCGAATAAAAAGATGTGTCTTCAGTTCGCGACGGAATGTCCGAAGGTCAGGTATTTGGCGTAAACCCGGGGGAAGTTCGTTCCAGAAGGTGGGAGCCCCCACAGAGAAGGACCTTCCCCTGGGGGCCGCCAGCCGACATTGCTTGGCGGATGGCACCCTGAGAAGTCCCTCTCTGTGATAGCGTACGGGTCGGTGGGAGGCATGTGGTAACAGCAGGCGGTCCCGTAAGTACCCAGGCCCTAAGCCATGGAGCGCTTTAAAGGTAGTAACCAACACCTTAAAGTGCACTCGAAAGGCCACAGGTAGCCAGTGCAGTCTGCGCAGGAGGCGGTGTTATATGGGAGCTACGGAGCTCCTTCTATCACCAGCGCAGCTGCATTCTGGACTAACTGAAGCCTCCGAGTGCACTTCAAGGAGCCCCATGTAGAGAGCATTACAATAATCCAAGCGAGAGGTAGCAGGCGCATGAGTGACCGTGCACAAGGCATCCCGATCAAGGAAGGCGCAACTGCGAACCAGGCGAACCTGGTGGAAGGCCCCCTGGAGCGGCCGTCAAATGATCTTCAAGCGACAGCCGTTCATCCAGGAGGACACCTAAGTTGCGCACCCTATCCTTTGGGGCCAATAACTTGCCTCCAACAGTCAGCGCGGCTGCAGCTGACTGAATCGGGTGCCGGCATCCACAGCCACTCCGTCTTGGAGGATTAAGCTTGAGCCTGTTTCTCCCCATCCAGACCCGTCGGCTTCCACACACGGGACAGCACTTCAACAGCTTCATTGGGGTGGCCTGGGGTGGAGAAGTACAGCTGGGTGTCATCAGCGTACAGCTGGTATCTCACCCCAAAGCCACTGATGATCTCACCCAGCGGCTTCATATAGATGTTGAACAGAAGGCGAGAGAATCAACCCTGCGGCACCCCACAAGTGAGGTCCCTCGCGGTGACCTCTGCCCCCTGTCAACACCGTCTGCGACCGGTCAGAGAGATAGGAGGAGAACCACCGATACACGGTGCCTCCACTCCCAATCCCCCAACCGGCGCAGCAGGATACCATGGTCGATGGTATCAAAAGCCGCTGAGAGATCTAATAGGACCAGGGCAGAGGAATAGCCCTGTCCCTGGCCCTCAGAGATCATCCACCAATGCGACCAAAGCTGTCTCCGTGCTGTACCGGGTCGGAAGCGGACTGGAGCAGGTCTAGATAGACGGCTTCATCCAGGTATTGGGGTAGCTGTCGCGCCACAGCACTCTCTACAACCTTCGCAACAAAGCGAAGGTTGGAGACTGGACGATAATTACCCAAAATAGCTGGGTCCAGGGAGGGCTTCTTGAGGAGGGGTCTCACCACCGCCTCTTTCAAGGCGGCAGGGAAAACCCCTTCCAACAAAGAAGCGTTGATAATCTCCTGGAGCCAGCCTCGTGTCACCTCCTGAGTGGCCAGTACCAGCCAGGAAGGACACGGGTCCAGTAAACAGGTAGTGGTGTGAAGTCTCCCCAACAACCTGTCCACGTCCTTGGGAGCCACAGGGTCAAACTCATCCCAAATGGACTCAACAAGACGTGTCTCCTCTCCCTCGCTTGGATCATCCCAATTTCGGTCCAGACCATCCCGGAGCTGAGCGATTTTATCGTATAGATAACCACTAAACTCCTCAGCACGTCCCTGCAAAGAGTTGTCCCGCACCTCCTGATGAAGGAGGGAGCGGGACACCCGAAACAGGGCGGCCGGGCGGTTATCTGCCGACGCAATGAGGGTGGAGGCATATGAGCGCCTCGCCTCCCTCATTGCCACTAGGTAGGTCCTAGAATAGGACCTAACTAGTGTCCGATCAGCTTCGGAACGGCTGGACCTCCAGGTGCTCTCTAGACGTCTTCTCCGGCATTTCATCTCCCTCAGCCCCTCAGAGAACCAAGGGGGCAAACGAGATCTGCGCCAGGTCAGAGGTCGCAAAGGCACGACACGGTCCAAGGCCCCAGCCGCGGCCCGCTCCCAGGCCGCAACTAGTTCCTCAGTCGTGCCGTGGGCCAGATCCTCAGGGAATGGCCCAAGCTCCGTCCGGAACCTCTCAGGGTCCATCAGGCGCCTGGGACGGAACCACCGTATAGGTTCCGTCTCCCTGCGATGGTGGATGGCGGTTCGGAAGTCTAGTCGAAGGAGAAAATGATCGGACCATGACATCGGTTCTGTTACTAAATCATCTAATTCCAGATCATTTAACCACTGACCAGAGATATAAATCAGGTCCAGTGTGCCTCCCCCCATGTGCGTGGGGCCATCATTTACCCGAATCAGGTCCAAGGCCGTCATGGAAGCCTGGAACTCCCGAGCTGCAGTCGATAGCAAGCCAGCCGATGGCAAGTTGAAATCCCCCATGACTATAAGTCTGGGGGTCTCAACCGCCACAGAGGCAAGTACCTCCAACAGCTCGGGCAGGGCTGTGGTCACGCAGCAAGGAGCCAGGTACGCGATCAACAAGCCCAACTGATTCCTATATTTCCACCCAATACCTCCAACGTCAATATAAACAATAGTGGAGACAGGGAACATCCCTGTCCCGTACCTCTCCCAATGCCAATCTTTTCAGTCATATATACATATACCATCACTTTTGCAGTTTGCTTATGATATATCAGGGGACGCAGGGGCTCAGGGGCTAGGACGTTGAGCTTGTCAATTGAAAGGTCGGCAGCTCGGCGGTTCAAATCCCTAGTGCTGCCGTGTAACGGGGTGAGTTCCCGTTACTTGTCCCAGCTTCTGCCAACCTAGCAGTTTCGAAAGCATGTAAAAATGCAAGTAGAAAAAATAGGGACCACCTTTGGTGGGAAGGTAACAGCGTTCCGTGCGCCTTTGGCGTTAAGTCATGCCGGCCACATGATCACGGAGAGGTCTTCGGACAGCGCTGGCTCTTCGGCTTTGAAACGGAGATGAGCACCGCCCCCTAGAGTCGGCAACGACTAGCACGTATGTGCAAGGGGAACCTTTACCTTTATCTATGATATATCGCCTTAATCATTTTAACAAATGTCTCTCCAAAGTCCATCTTTTTTAACTGTGCTAGCATAAATTGCCAGTTCACGTTCTCAAACGCTTTCTGTGGATCTAAAAAAATAAACACCATTTGCTTCTCTGGATGTGCTTCATAATACTCCAAAGTATTCAAGATTATTCTCATTTATCCTTAATTTGTCTCTTAGGTAAAAAACCATTTTGATCTGGATGTATAAATTGATTTAAGAATTGTTTTAGTCTTTTTGAAATTATTGAAGCAAATATTTTATAATCTGCATTCAACAAGGATATTGGTCTGCAATTTTGTATTTATTGTAAGTCTGCATCTACATTTGGTATGCTTTCATTAATGAATTCAGTACCTTTGCCTTTAACAAAAGTTCATTAAATACTTCCAACATTGGTTTGCTCAAAGTTTCTTGCAATTCTTTATATACTTCTGCGGGCATTCCATTCGGTCCTGGTGTCTTCCCATTTTTTGCTTCTTAATTGCTTTTGTTAACTCCATCATAGATATACATTCATCTAGCAATGCTTTAACTGTTTCAGGTATTTTAGGTAGCTCTGTTTTTTCTAAGTATTGTTTTATTTTCTCTTTTGATATTAACTCTTGATCATATAAATTCTTATAATAGTTTTGAATCACTTTCTTTTTGTCTTCGTTCTGGTAATAAATTTTCCCTTCATTATCCACTAGTTTTATCTATCGATTTCCTTCCCCCCCCCCCCTCTTTTTTTAACTTACATGCCAGCCATCTTCCTGGTTTATTTGGATTTTCAAAAAAATTTCTGTGCTAGTTCTTCTTTATCCATTAAGCTCGATTTGTATTTCATTGAATCCATTTGATTCTTTATTTCCTTTTTTTGTGGGCCTTTTTGTAATTCTATCTCTAATGACATATTCTTCTAGTATCCTTTGATTTTGTTTCTTTTTTCTGTTCTGTTTTCCTCTGTACGTTATAGCTAATCCTCTAATATATGCCTTGGCTGTATCCCATTCATTTTCTAATGATATTTCTTCTTTTCTGTTGTCTTTAAAGAAAATATCTAGTTCTCTTTCCATGAATTGAATACATTCCTTTTCTTTTAATATTTCTTGGTTCAATGTCCATCTTGATGTTCATTTTGGTCCCTTCCATATAATTTTTATTGGATTATGATCCACCCAGTTGCTTATTTCTATACTTATTTCTTGTAAATTAGCTTTCAATTCTGCCGTCATCCATATCATATCAATTCTTGACCACAACATGTGTCTGTGTAAAATGAATATGATTTTCTTTGGGATGCATTTCTCAACATCTTGAATCGCTAATTCTTCCACCATTTTGAAAAAAGCCTTAGGAAGTGTTTTCCTTGCTTTTTTATTTACCTTTCTAGTTTCATAGTCAATTTCCGCATCCACAATTGCATTGAAATCTCCCAGGATATAGATAATTCTGTTATTTTTTAATGAACTTTTCTATAAAAGTCCTCTTTGTTAACATTTGGTGCATATATTACCACCAAAAGTATCAGTTTGCTATTCATCATTATTTCCACCATCAAAATTCTCCCTCCCTCATCCATAAAAAATTGTTTAGCATTTATTGTTTCTTTTATATATAGGGCTATTCCCCTTTTCTTTTGTTCTGGTAAAGAAGTATATAACTTCCCAATTTTAGGATATTCCAATACTTTCATATGTTGTTTTTCTATGTGAATTTCTTGCAAACAAATTATATCTGACTTTGATTTTTCTAATCTATTAAATATCCTTTTCCTTTTTATTACCAAATTCATTTGATTGGCATTAATTTAAATTCTTCTTCCATAGTTATTTGTAGATAGGTTTTGTCGTTCTAGTAATTTTTATCTCTCTTGGTTCTTTTGCTTTTACCCTCTCTCTTATCGCTATTTCCTCGTGCTTTCATCTCCTTTTTTTCTGTATGTTCCTTTCTTCCGTCGGTCCTTCTCATTGTTTTGGCTCTTCTTTATCACTTATTCTCATTTCCTCTTGTAATCCAAAATATTGTTCATAAAATTGTTCTGCTTTTTCTATAGAGTCCAATCTGTTTCTTTGCTCCATCCAGGTCACCAGTATTCTCTCCAGAATCAGCCATCTAAAGTTTTCTCCATGCTTCATTAATTGTCTTATTAAGAATTGGTATTCTCTCCTTATTTCTCTTACTCTCTTTGGGACCTGTTTTAGTACTACGATTTCCTTCTCCTTGTATTTTAAAGGCTCATCTCTCATTTTTTGTAGAATTTCTGCCTTCATTACTTTTTTTGTAAGTCTCACATGGACCTCTTTGGGAAGTTTATGTCTCACTGCATATCTAAATCTAAATCTATCTAAATATCTCATTGATATGTGCCAGATTTTTTTCTTTGTCCACTTCTAGGGCACCTGCCATAATTCTGCCATGATTTTCTCCTTTTTCTTCCTCCATATTCTGGAACCTCAAATAATAGTCAGCCCTGTCCATTTCCAGAGAGATTATTATTATTTCTTTATTTTTTCTGCCAGTGTAAGTCTATTACCCACTTCATCCACTTTCTTCTCTGCTTGTTCAACTTTTTCTTCTACTTTCTGTATACATTGTTCAATACTTACCATCATTTGTTGAACATTATCTAGCTTATCTTTCTCGAAATTACTTTCTCTAATTTGTCTTCTACTTTTCCTATTTTTTTTTTACTTCTTTAAAATCATCGTGTAACGCTTGGCTCATTCCTTTCAGTTCTAGTTGCATTGCATTTGCTTTCTGTTGTTGTAGAAAAGCATCCGAGGGACTTGAAGCTGCAGATGAGGATGCTGATGATGGTGCTGACGGCGTTTTCCTCATCTTGAGTCTTTTTAATATTTGTAATCCATAAAGAGAAGAAAGTGTTGTAAACAATTATAATCCAAAGATGAAAATAGAATAGAAAAAGAAAGCAGAGAGAAGACAAGGAACCAAAAGAAAAATAAAAAATAACTTATAATCCCAAACCCCAAAATTCCAAAAATTTTGAATCCTTTAACCCCCCCCCCTCCTTCTTGTTCTTGTTTTCTTAGGGCTCTTCAGACCCTAATTGTTTAATATCCAGCAAAAAGGGATAGTATATCGATAAATCGTAATCCACATAGGCTCACCAAACCCAGTTGTTCTATATTGGCTGAGAAAGGGTTCACAGAGTTCACAGAGCCAAAGGAAAAAAAATAAAAATAGTTTTTTTACTGCATATGTTTCCCTTTGGGTTTCAAGAGCTAGGCGATTTAAAAATAACAGGTTTCAGTCTTACGCTCTCTATCTCAGTTTTCAGTCTGACCAACTTATAACACAAAGGTTATTTCTAGTAGTCAGTTCATATCTTTATTTACACAATTTCTCAAGGCTGTGGCTGCAGCTCCTAGCTTCCACTTCCTTGCAACTCTTTTTTCTATCAGAGCTCTGTTTGAAAAGCTTTTTAGGAAAGATGTAAGCCTTACCTGTGTCTGTGATTTCTATGGGCTGGTATAGGACCTGCTGCATGTCTTCCATTTTCCTATTTTCCACTCCTCATTCCCATTCCTCGCCCCTGCTGCTGTTTCTCTTGCTTTTCAGTCTGTTCGATCACTTTTGGATTATACTGTCACTCATCTTTCTCAAACTGTCATGTATCATTGCTGCATTTTTCGTTTCAGGATGAGCAGGGTCATAGAAATCACAGAAAAGGAATAAGAGCAAGTCAAAGAAATTACAGGCATGAGATTAGAACAAGGAAAAGAATGATTGCTAAAACAAGGTTCTTTTCCATACTTGCTATCTTTTCAAACTGTTCGTCTATCACAACCATACAGCTGTGGCCTTTTGCTCTGGTCTGTCTTTCAGATACCCATTAACCCTATCCAGGCAAGACTTCCTTTTAATAATAATCTTCCTTTTAATAAAATTGGTAAGAGTTCTATAGAAAGTCCTCGATTTACAACCACAACTGAGCCCAAAATTTCTGTTGCTAAGTGTGACAGTTGTTAAGTGAGTTTTGCCCCATTTTACAACCTTTCTTGACACAGATGTAGTTGCTAAGTTAGTAACATGGTTGTTAAGTGAATCTGGTTTCCTCATTGTTGCTTGTCAGAAAGTCACAAAAGATGATCACATGACCCTAGGACACAGTGTCAAACTTGATCCCATTACGTGATGTATCGTGATTTTTTTTTGCTTTTGTGGAGCCGGGGTAGCCGTGGCCTGCACATGGTGCATCCAGCCCATGGGCTTCCAGTTTGACACCCTGCCTAGGACAGTTGGGGTTCTTCATAGATATTAAAAATATTTTTGACTGAGTCACCCCACTGTAGCCCTCCATATTTTATAGAATTAAAAAAAAATACTCTTGAAATCAAAGGAGGCCCAAGTGCTGACTTTGAAGCTGCAGAAAAGAGATTCTGGTCAAAGGAAAATAGGATAGTGAAGAAGCAGCACCCTATAAGAAAGCTCATTTATACAGCTCCAAGCAATAGTTTGCTGTTATATCTGAGGACTGTAGCTCTAACTCTAACTTTCTTTAAGTATTATGTCAATATAAGTATATACTTATATTTATTAAATATAAACATCACATGTAGTGTTGTATTGTGGTTTATTTGATTTTGATTTTGTATACAAGTCGATTTATGATTACAATTTAGCCCCAAATTCCCATTGTTAAGCAAGGCAGTTGTGAATTGCACCCCAGTTTACAAACTTTTTTGCCACAGTTGGTTGAGTGAATCACTACAGTTGTTAAGTGAATCAAGGGTTGTTAAGCGAATCTGGCTTCCCTCATTAACTTTGCTTGGCAGAAACCATCTGGGAAGGTAACAAATAGTGATCATAAACACATACCAGTTGCTGAGCACCTGAATTTTGATCATATGACTGTGAGGGATAACTCATCAGTCATAAGTGTAAAATCCAGTAAGTCACTTTTTTCAATGCCATTATAACTTTGAATTGTCACTCAATGAATGGTTTTAAATTGATGACTACCTGTCATAGGGTACAGATAGGACAAAACAAGCCAAAGTTCAACCTCAACAAGATAGAGTAGCTGTTAATTTTGGTGGTTTGTTAGACCTGCTTTCTTCTTTTTCATGAGGAAGCACTACTCTTAAGTGACTATGACTTGAAGCAACTTCCTAAACTCGTGGCTACTGATGGATGGATTTATTTATTTATTATCCCATTTTTCATTTAGCAGTTGAAATGGAATAAATATCAAAATGCAACAATAAAAAGCAAAACATAGTAGCAGAAATAATAGTAATATTAGTATTGATTGTGTTGTCGATTCAGGGGAGAAGGTATTTTAGGGGGAAGAAGATGGATTGACTACATTCAAAATAAATACCAGACCAAGAAATATCAAATAGCTTTTGAATGAACAGACTGCAAGAATTATATTTATATTTCTCTGTATGTAAAAGGAGAGTTAAGGTCCTAGCGGAAGATGAGAGTTTATGGATAATTAGCATATGTTTAACTTATGATTGTTAGATGTTTGTTATACCCTGTATTTTGCTCTGGGAAGTCGGGGGGGGGGGGAAAGGAGGGGAGATATTTGTTAAAATTATGTAAAACTTTTTCAATAAAAAAAATGTATTGCAATGGTATTGCTATTACTATAATGGTATATTCCTTACCTGTGAGTAAGTTTCTTGCTCAATGGGAATGCAGTAAAGATAATTGATTTTTGTATGTTTTATATAGCAAATATCTATTGATTTTCTGTTTTATTGCAATAGGCCAATGCACAACTAGTTCGAGAAATTGATATAGAGAAAGTGTCCTCATTTGAGAACCCCTATGTAGATGCAATAAAGAGCTTATGGAATGATCCTGGTATTCAAGAATGCTATGACAGACGACGGGAATATCAGTTGTCAGATTCTACTAAGTAGTAAGTATAGATGTTTTATGGGGATTTTTAGCAATGCAATTTTAAAATGTATACACATTAATATTGGGTTTTCTCATTTCAGTTTTGAAAATTAGTTAATGTAACTTCTTAACTGGTGCTTCAACATGACAAATTAATCAGATATTACTTAGATGTATATCTCATATATAATGAGATGCTTTCTGAAATGCTTTGACAGTGATAGTATTATCCTAAACCTTCTGGTCAAATGATGATCATGCTGTTAGTATAGCTGACATACATAAATATGCCACCTTGCCTGTCCTACTCTTTCCAGAACCCAGTTTTTGATTATCTTTTATCTTGTTATCTTTCAGCTTATCTCATTAAAAATCAATAGCTTTTATTAATTTTTCCACAAACTACAATAGCTGTAACAACAGGAAAATATTTAATTATTTGAACATTCTTTTGTTCCCCCTCAAAAATTAAGAAATAATCTGGTTTAAAAATAATAAAGTTCTCATTCTGAGTCTTGTATAATTATGTATGTATATATGTCTCCTACATTTTCTCCAAAGATATTAAAGAAACATGCATTGTTTTCTCTTCTTTTCTTGTTTTTCCTTACATCAACCCCAGTGAAAGCTAGACTAAGAGATGGTGACAGGCCTTAGATCATGCATTGAATATTGTGGCAAAAGAGACATCCTGTACTTTGGTTCATACTTGTTGCTATATGTGTGAAAACAATACATTACTGTAGGGCAGGAAGAAAAATAATATCTTATTTTTCAGAATTTCTGGAATAAAGAAGATAGGGTTATGGTATTATCTCTGGAATAAAGAGATAATACGGCATATTTTCCAGAATTACCTCTTCATATGACCAAGAAATAGAATTGGCAGTCAGAACTAATGGAATTTGACTGATAAGGCAAATGACTGTGTATGAACATGAACATTTTGAACCTAGACCAAAATGTCTGGATAGAAAAGCTCAGAAGTTTTATTTGGCAAGATTTGCAAAATATATTTATTTGTCTGTTATATTTTCTAGCCTTCAAAAGCTCAGCTGAATTAGTTAAACAGCACCAAAAATAAATATATGCTTGGTTATTTTGGTCTTCCCCTCATACTTGCATCCTAAAGTGCTATGTAGGGTTAGTTATACACAGTATGTACATAATAGATCAGTGATAGTTAAATCTTTTTTTCCTCGGGTGCCAAAAGCATGCGTGCGTGGTGTCGCGCATGCATGCGTGCCCACACCCATAATTCAATGCCCCACCTGCACATCCCACCCCCTGCCCATGCGTGCGCATGCACATGTGACCTTCCACTCCCCCACGCATGTGCGCACAACCTCCCTTTTGGTCTCACATCCCAAAACAATGCTGTTGGGGGAGAGCCTCACCTCCCAAAATGGCTGGGAGTGGGGGGAAAGCCTCACCTCCCAAAAAAAGGGCTGGGAGGGGGGAGAAGCCTCACTTCCCAAAACAGGGCTGGGGGGGAAAGCCTCACGTCCCAAAACGGCTGGGAGAGGGGGGAAAGCCTTACTTCCCAAAACAGGTCTGGGAGGGGGGGGGGAAAGCCTTGTGCCCCAAAATGGCGGGGGGGGGATGCCTCATCTTCCGAAATAGTGCTGGGAGGGGAATCTCTGGAGATTCTGGAGATCTGGGAAGGCATGGGCAACAAAAAGTGAGGAGAAAGGTAGCCCCCCCATATGCATATTCAAGTTTGTCTCCCGCTTGTACGGCAGAGACACAAAAATCAGCTGACCTGCAGGAAGCGTGAGCATGCGCAGTGATACTGAGCTGGGCGACAGCTTGCATTCCCGCAGAGAGGGCTCCGCTTGCCACCTTTGGCACGCGTGCCATAAGTTCACCATCACAGGAATAGATGATGCAAGTAATATATTATCTTGAATACTCTTTTTCATTTGCAGCAAATTTTAGTTGAAAAATTGATATGTTTTATATAGCAATAGCAGTAGCACTTATATAGTGCTTTACATTCCTCTCTAAGCAGTTTACAGAGTCAGCCAAACAATCTGGGTCCTCATTTCACCAACCTCGGAAGGATAGAAGGCTGACTCAATCTTGAGCTGATGAGAATTGAACTGCCAAAGTTCAGGCAACCGGCAGTCAGCAGAAGTAGCCTGTAGTCCCATAGTGTGTTTATTTTAACCTATAGTTATATAATTTCAAATTTAATTATAATTAGGCCAATTGTGTCCAGAGTTGAGTAGTTTTATCAAGCAGTTTGTACTGCTTGATGATTAGGTAACAAAAAATCTAAAAATCCTAGCTAATATCCTAGGAAGGTACAACCCATTAGTGGTCGTTTTGTACTTATATATGTGGGTTAAGGCATCCAGAAAACAGAAGAGCATAAATTAGAGTGGCTTTTGATACACTAAAATCCCAGTAATGCATACATTGGCAGGGTCAGTTTTCAATAATTGTTGCATACTGTATCCAACCAAATTTCATAGGGTGTGCTGTTCCAAAAGGCAGGCACTAAAACCAAAAAGGACCCTTCCTGGATCCAGCTAAATGACATTTTTCAAGGAGGGAATCCAAAATATACCCATCCTGGTTGACCTCTTAAAAGATGGAGAGAGATGATCCAACAAATAAATCAGTCCTGTGCCATTAAGGGTTTTATTGATAACCAGGATCTTGAATCATAGCCAAAAAGCCTACAAGAAGCCAATATAGTTGACCTGAAAACTAACTACAGATATATTGCAAAATATAGGGGGATTAAGGCTTCTAAGTTTCTTTCGTTTTGCTACCAGAAATGGAAACCTCAACCAAAGACTTTTATTCTGAGACACACATAGAAAATTGTAGACTTCTGTAATTCAGAAATGACCCATTTGTTTTTGCATAATTTATACTTACAGTAATGCACTGTAATGTTTTTTCCTGGAAATTCTCATTAGTGAGATGGTTTTAGACACCTTTGAAAGATGTGTAGCGCAGAAGCTCATGGTTCTTGCTTCTCCTGATCTCCTAATCCTTTATTTACTATATTTGGTTGGGAAATATTGTAGATCTGCCATCATAAAAATATTTTAACCATTTAAGATCATCATTAATGGTTGATGGCATACAGTTATCGAAAAGAAATTGCACGTCTTAATATATTTCTATTATAAGCCATATTTGGAAAGTTAATTATAGCTGTAATTTGTCCAGTAAAATCTAGAGTGGCGGCTGCAGTAATTTTATTGGGTTGCCATAGAGATATGCCTAAGGTGCTATAGCAAGGTAATTTGTATGGTCATAATGCAATCATGGCTCTCTGAGACAGTCACAAATTCTAATATCGATTGCCTCCCAACGACCTGTGCGCCCCCACAGAGTGGCCCTCCTCAGGGTGCCGTCGACCAAACAATGTAGGTTGGCGACCCCCAGGGGGAGGGCCTTCTCTGTGGCAGCACCAGCCCTGTGGAATGAGCTTCCTCCAGGATTACGGCAACTCCCTGACCTCCGGACCTTCAGACGTGAACTGAAGACTCTATTATTTCAGCGTGCGGGACTAGCCTAAGAACAAAATGTTTTAACCAAATTTTAATGGGGGTTTTATTGGTTCTTACTGTTTTAGTGATCAGGCTTTGATAATATTTAGTTTTAATCTGGGTTTTAAATGTTTATTTATTATATTGTTTTATATTGTTTTAATATGCCTGTGAACCGCCCTGAGTCCTACGGGAGATGGTGCAGTATATAAGTTTGATAAATAAAATAATAAATAAATAATACAACTAAAAGTTTTAGAGTTGCACCTTTATATTATAGTACACTGGAGCCCTTAGAATGAGCTAATTCAGTTGACTAGTAAGCAAGCTAGAGAGTATGATGGGAGGCTATGTGATGATCTTTCCTATCAATAATTGTGTAGAGAACAGGGTTAAGCAAGTTACCAGTTATCAAGACCAGCCAATTTACCCAAATGTGAAAGTAAATTTAAAAAAAGAATATTAGGGAAGGATGGACAGAAAAAGCTTAGAAATATTAAGGATTTTATTACAGAGCATAGCCCATGTTTTGGAAATGAAGTATCATGCTTTTTGGTGAGAGTACCTTTACGACAAAATTTCCTCTTCCCTCCAGGGAAGTCCAGTTCACCTCTTCTTGCTCGTTTTAGCTAAGAAATAAAAACTTGTTCGTTCAGCAGAGGTATGTAGATATAACGTAATGATGAGCTTGCTGTGATATATTTCCTTGACCGATTGATCGATTGATTCATTGATATGGCTGCCCAACTTACAAAATGGCTGGGTGACGTATAATTATATAGAAGTGTGAGAAAAAAAATTATAGGAAGCATCTGGAATCAAATAATGGAATAATAATATAATGAAATAAAGAGAAACAGAATAGTCAAATTGCCACTGTATGCACATTCAAAAACCTTTCATTCTGCATGTGTTTATCTCATAGTCTGGCTTGGTGCCTAGAGGAAGAACTAGTTTTTCAGGGCCTTTACAGAAGGATAGGAAGCACAGGACTATATGATTCTTGGGAAGAATCATATTCCATAAGCTGGTTGCTACAGCAGAGAAGGCATGCCTCCTGGCCCCTTTCAGGTGACATGGCTTCAAATAACAGATTTAAAGATTGCGTACTTTGCTCATTTTCCTGGGACAAGCAGAGGCAGAGTTGCAAGTAATTCAGGTGGCTTCATAGATGATAATCAGCAACTTGAATTACATAGACTTCCATTGGAAGGCAGTGCAGGCCACAGAGGAATGGTCTTTCAAAGATCTCTCAAGGTGGCCCATTCTGGACCAATTGCAGCTTGCAGGGGTTTTCAAAGTCTAAAGCATGTTTCAGTAATCCAAATGTGAATTACCAGGGCCAACCAAGTTAGGAATGGCACAACTGAGCACATGACGGATCTATTGAAAGAGGCTGTCTTGGCCATTGCTGCTATCTGGTCTTCAACAAGAGCCAAGAGTCCGAAAGGACCACCTAAATTGCATACCAACTCTGACTGGAAAATGCAATCCAATCCTGAACTGAAAGAATAGAATCTCCAGAATTAGGAGACCTCAAAACCCACAACCATTGGATCATATATTGAGCTGAAACACTTTCATCCCCACCCCCACAGCCTTCAATACTGTGAAAGAACACTTAGCCATCCTAGGATAGTGATGTGTAGATGGGTTTCATGATACCTGACCCCATACCATTGAATGACTTCCCGGTGACTTAATATAAATGTTAGATAAGAGTAAAGAAAAAGTAGGCCCTAAGAGATCCCACAATGAAGGGGTGGATGGGTTAGATTCCTTCTCCCCCCACTATTACTGACTAGATCCATTGTACTTCCCATTCCTAAAGCTTGAAAATGGTCCAGAAACATGCAATGATCGATGGTATTAAAAGCTTCTCGTCATTTCTTTTTCCCTATTCTAATTTTTTAATTCTATGATTTAATGCTTTAACTTTAACATAATGAGTCCTATTCAGTTTTATTGGGCTTATTAAACAGTTTTATGAGCGTATGAAATAGGTGCTATATGTATAGCGGGAGGGTTTCTGTTTCCTTTCTTTTTTTATAAGATACAGTTTTAAACAATTTGTTATCCTTTTTGTACATGTAGTGCACTGTCTTAATCAGTATTTCTCTGCATGCTTCAAGAAAAATAATTGAACAGATTGGTACCTATTTTTATGTAAATAATGGTAAATTCCCATTGCAAGTCATTGAGGCAGCAATGATATTCACGCTCACAGGAATAGGTTTGTGCTATGAAGGAGAGCTTGACTGTCAGTAATTTCAAAGGAGCTCAATCTCTAATTTAGTTTTCAATATTAAACATAAGAACAAAAGTTGACATACTGTAGTTCCACAATTGTGTAATATATGTGCATAACCTAAAAAATAAAAAATTGCTAGCATCCATTTTGGCTGTAAATCTATCCATATTTTTCTGGGAGTATATATGACTCAGAACAGACAGTTTTCAAAACAGTAAGGCAGTTACTCAAGCTTTGCAATACTACCGGATACAACCCCTAAAATGCTAAACGAATTTGTGCAGCCTTCTCCCATGAATAAAACCAGTTATTTCATTCAAGTTAATGGTATATTGCTTCTTGCCAAAATCTAACTGAAAGATGTGCAATTTCCATTGTATTTTCTTCATATAGATTTACTTCTACCAACCAATCTGATAGATTTGTCATAGTGACCTTGTTTATCACCCACAAATTGGTTCCATAGTGACCTTGTTTATCACCCACAAATTGGTTCCATACAAAGGAACCAATTGAACTGGCACACTTTTATTTTGATCAGAGCTACAATTTTATTTGGATAATAGTAAATTAGTCAACTACCAGTATAAGTTCATTTGTGATTCAGTCGCTAAGTCGTGTCTGACTCTTCATGACCCAATGGACCATAGCACACATACACACACCCGTCTCTCTGAGTTTGTCTGAACTCATACTCACTGCATCAGTGATAAGTTCATATAGTATTTAAAATTGTCCTTAGAACTTTGAATGATATAGAAACACATATTGGCCTCTAATCTGCCTCTTTTTATCCCAATTCTTGATCATGCAATGCTCAATAAGAGGAAAAATTCGTTCACTTCTCTGAAGAATAAGAGGATAGAGTGCTTTACTGAGTTAGCGTCCCAATCATAGCTATGAAATCAATTACTGCAGAATCTAATGTAGATAGAATGGAAACAAGTCCACATTTAATTTCAGAGAAAGCAAATTCTTCAAAAATTGCATGAGTAAAGTTTATTGAAATATTTGAGAAGTGGTTTTAGCAGTATTCACATTGATATTTTAAAATAATATTTGATATTTCCAAGTACTTTAGAAAGACATGAAAATAATTGGGAGTTAAGAGTTCGATCTTAGTGAATCTCAGTGGAATTCTTTGACAAAATAATTTATTTAATATATTATTTAACGTTTTAATCCATTTCAGGAAATAAGTAAAAAAAAAATTCAATTAAAAAATAGTGATAGCATTGCAGTCAATAGTGAACCCAGTTTCTATCTTTTCTTTATCATTTATGTGATGATGTCATTGTGTCGATTTCTTTGATTTATATTATGTTGTTATCACACAAATTATTGCAATTGCTGTGATGACACATGATTTATTATAATAGACCTGAGGAATAATGGACTTCCCCCAAGCTAGTCCATTAAATCAAGGCTTCCCTATATAAATAATTCTGTATTCCCATCGTATAACTACTACTTCTTTTTCTTTTCTTTTTTCCTGGCTTAGCTTTATGCTTAGTTTATATCTTAGTTTATATCTGGCTGTTACATTAAATGCTGTGCTTCTTTAGTAAAAATGTAAAAAAGCTCCCATATTTTTTTTTGAAATAATATAGATTTAAAATTAATGGATAAAACCATTACGTCACTAACTTCACTTCACTAATGCTGTTTATAGAAATTCCAACACCTATGGATATACTCCAGATGCCATGATGAACCAATCACAGCACTAGTGGGATTAACCTTTCTTAGAATTTTCCCTGCTCTTTCTGTTTCTGAGCAAGCTTATTACCGCCTTAGCTAGACAAAGTGGGAATGAGGTTGACACTTTTCCTGCAGAAGCCTGGTCACAGCTTTAAACAACAATAACTTGTGATTATCTGCCAGTTGTTTACAGCTACCTAGAATGTAACCCACAGCTTGAGATCTTCTTAAATAAGGCAATAAAGTAATCATTTTGCTAGAAATACTTTAAAAGCAGGGCAAGACTATCCAATTCCAAGAAAGCGTTTGCGTCTGCAAAAGGAATTATTTTAAATTGAGACAAAAAAAAAATAGGTTCTTGATCCAGAAGCCTGATTTTTAGCAATTTAATATAATTATATGGCTCTTTAATATTCGTGAATCCAGTTTCAGTTTAGATAAATAAATATTTTAATGCTAAACTTAAATTATTTTAAAGATCTGCTAATTTGAGATGATGCATTGACTTACCAGAAGATCTGTGTGTTCTCTCTCTGTCTTTGTATTTCTTTCTCTTTCTCACCTAGATTAGAATTGAAATTTAGCAGTTAGACTTATGCCCATATACATTGGTTTCCTGAGGATAAATATAGCTCCCTGTGATTTCATTTAACAGGGAGAAGACTGTATTATGTGTCACCCTGCTTGGCAGCTGAATTGAATTGAGGATGGAGATCAATCTGGGCATCAGTTACAAAAATAACATAATTGATGCAGTTATGATGAGCCGGAAGCATATTTTTAGTCGACTCATCTCGAGTGAATAATTGGATACTGTTGATCTATTCCACCTTGATCCACCTGAATCCATAATGAAACAGGCTCAGGAAAGTGAAGCTGGTGTCATGTGTCAGACATCCATAGCAAAAAGGAGCACTGTCCCAATATGACATGCCAAAGAAAAAGGGCAAGATACACTATGTAGACCAGTTTCTGATACAAAATGCAAAAATTTGTATCTTTGGAAAATTTACACAAATCAGTACAGTAAAATCTGGGGTCAGCCACCTCCCAGCTTTCTCTGAAAATACCTGTATTAATTGAAATATTCCAAGTGTCCATTCATTTACTGACGTTTAAGTTTAGATTTATGCTTAGTAGTCATTTCATTTAAAATCCCAATTTTGCCAGTATATAACTTAATTACTTTGTCCTCTGGATACTTTGTCATTCATGGCTGTTTGTATAATTATTTTGCCCAACAATTGGACAAGTGGTGAAATTTGTCCAATTCCTGTTCTATGTACACGAGATAGAAAGATTTTATATCAAAACTGATAGAATGGGAAAAACAGCATTGTATGTGATGCTGCACATTTTTATGTGTTATATGTGTTCTTCCTGTGTTGTATGTTATGTCTATGATTTATGATTTAAAATGTGAGAAATACATCAGTATAGTAGGTATCTATAAGATACCAAGAGTCAAAATTGCTCCTATATGACTTTTCCTGCAGCATAGGTTCCATTATTCGTTTGTTTTACTTGTTTTTATTTATTTATTTAATGTTTACAACAATCCATCTCACCTTTGTTTCATTCCTACAAGGTAGACCAATCAGGGAACTGACTTCAGAGGAAGACTAGAACTGTACTTCGTTGAGACAGATTATAGCTGTAGCACTTAGACTTATATACCACTTCATAATGGTTTACAGAACTCTCTTGAGTGATTTACAATGTCAGCATACAGGTAATCCTCGACTTACGACTGACAATTGAGTCCAAAATTTATGTTGCTAAGTGAGACAGTTGTTGTTAATTTTGCCCCATTTTACAACCGTTCTTGCAATACTTGTTAAGTGAATCGCTGCAGTTCTTAAATTAGCCACACTGTTGTTAAGTGAATCTGGCTTCCCAATTTACTTTGATTGTCAGGGATCACAAAAGGGACCCCCGGGACATTACAACCGTCATAAATATGACTCAGTTGCCAAGTGTCTGAATTTTGATCACATGACCATGGACATGCTGCAATGGTCATAAGTGTGAAAAACGACCATAAGTCACCTTTTTCAGTGATGATGTAACTTCAAACAATCCCTAAATGAACTGTTGTAAATCGAGGACTACCTGTATTGTCTCCAACAATATGGGTCCCCATTTTACCAACCTCAGAAGGATGGAAGGCTGAGTCCACCTTGAGTTGATGAGAATCAAATTGCTGGCAGTTGGCAGTCAGCAGAATTAGCCTCCAATGCTGCATTCTAACCACTGTGCCACCACAGCTCTTTTCTAAAGCACTGTAGTAACAAATTTGCAAAACCCCCTGTAATTTTCATTCCCTCGCTCATATCTAATATTGTTGGGAAGCCAGTATCAGTCTTTTTTTTTATGCTTTCCTGCCTCCCTGGGCTTAGTACACATTTCTTCACTGCTCGTTTTAACAGCTTCTGGATGATGTCCCCATTTTCACGTTCCTTGTACCTTGTGACACTAGGCAACTCAAAACACAAAATAATAAAAACATATAATATCATAAAACATTTATGCTTATAGCCAAGCTCCTAACCAAAAACCCATATATGTTGTGTTCTACTAAGATACCTGAGGAACATGAGATTACTGAAGAGAAAAAAACATGGAATCAAAATAGCTTCAGTTCAGTCCATTAAACCTTTATTATTACCCTAAGGCCAATAATCAAATAAAACCAGCCAGATAAGATGAAGAGAAGAGAAGAGAAGAGAAGAGAAGAGAAGAGGCTGGCCAAGTGTGGTTGGACACCAAAGAAATTTGTCTCTGGTGGATAAGCTCTCAGTTTACATGCAAAAGTAAAAAAGTTATACAATCATAAGGAGAACGGATAATAGGAAAGCAGCCATACAATGTAGGTAAATATCCGTAGACATAAGACAGTACTGTGGTAATTAGATGTTCGGCAGAGTGATGGCATGAGGAAAAAAACTATCTTTGTGTCTAGTTGTTTTGCAATCCCCTCAAGCAGCGTACTGAGGGGAGGAGTTGAAACGGTTTATGTCTAGGATGTGGCGGTTATGTAGATATTTTCTCAGCCCTCTTTCTGACTTGTGCAGTATACAGGTCCTTGATTGCAGTTGTTGTTTTCTTCAGTCCTAACTATCCATTGAAGTCTGTACCTGTCCTGTTTGGTTGCTGTACCAAACTAGACAGTTATACAAGTACAAATTATAGATTCAATAATTCCTCTGTAAAACTATCAACAGCTCCTGGGGCAGCCCGAACTTTCTGAGTTGATTCAGGAAGAACATTCTTTGTTGCGCCTTTTTAATTACGGTTCTACTGTTAGGTGTCCATTTCAAATCCTGGGACATCATAGAACCCAGAAACTTGAAGGTCTCTATTGTTGATACTGTGTTGTCTAATATTGTAAGAGGTGGTTGAATAGGAGGGCTCCTCCTAAAATCCACTTTGATCTCTACAATTTGAATAGAATAGAATAGAACAGAACAGAACAGAACAGAACAGAACAGAATAGAATAGAATAGAATAGAATAGAATAGAATAGAATAGAATTCTTTATTGGCCAAGTGTGATTGGACACACAAGGAATTTGTTTTGGTGCATGCGCTCTCAGTCTACATAAAAGAAAAGATACATTCGTCAAGAATCATAAAGTACAACACTTAATGATAGTCATAGGGAAACTGTCAATATAAATCTTAAGGATACCAGGAACAAGGTTACAGTCATACAGTCATAAATGGGGGGATAGGAACGATGAGAAGATTAATAGTAGTGCAGATTTAGTAAATAGTTTTACAGTGCTGAGGGAATTATTTGTTTAGCAGAGTGATGGCATTCGGAAAAAAATTGTTCTGGTGTCTAGTTGTTCTGGTGTACAGAGCTCTATAGCACTGTTTTGAGGATAGGAGTTGAAACAGTTTATGTCCAGGATTTATTTTATCTTTTATTTATTTATTTATTTTTGTCACACAGTATATATAAGCATAAGCATGAAATAATTATACAATATATAAGCATATATATGAGTATGAGTATGTAATAACTATATTAATTGGATATAATGAAGGAAAACAATAGGACCGGAACGGTAGGCACGTTTGTGCTCTTATGCATGCCCCTTATAGACCTCTTAGGAATAGGGTGAGGTCAATGGTAGATAGTTTTTGGTTGAAGCTTATGGGATTTTGGGAAGAGACCACAGAGTCAGGTAGTGTATTCCAAGCATTAACAACTCTTGTTACTGAAGTCATATTTTCTGCAATCAAGATTAGAGCGGTTAACATTAAGCTTAAATCTATTGTGTGCTCCTGTATTGTTGCAATTGAAGCTGAAGTAGTCTTTGACAGGAAGGACATTGTAATAGATGATTCTATGAGTTAAACTCAGGTCATGTCGAAGGCGGCGTAGTTCTAAATTTTCTAAATCCAGGATTTCAAGTCTGGTGGCATAAGGTATTTTGTTGTATTCGGAGGAGTAGAGTACTCTTCTTGTAAAATATTTCTGGACACGTTCAATTGTATTGATGTCAGAAATGTGATATGGGTTCCAGACAGGTGAGCTGTATTCAAGAATTGCTGTCTAGCAAATGTTTTATAAGCTCTGGTTAGTAGTGTAGTATTTTTGGAGAAGAAACTACGTAAGATTAGGTTTACAACTCTTAAAGCATTTTTTGCGATGTAGTTACAGTGGACTTTGGCACTTAGATCATTTGATATGAAAACACCAAGATCTTTAACAGGGTGGGGGTCATCAGTAAGGTAATGTCCATCAAGCTTGTACTTAGTGTTTAGGTTCTTTTTTCCAATATGTAAGACTGAGCATTTGCTGGTTGAGATTTGGAGTTGCTAAGTTTTAGACCATTCAGATAAGTAGTCCAGGTCTTTTTGGAGGATAGCTGTATTGTTGGTGGTATTAAATAGTTTGACATCGTCAGCAAAGAGAACACAATTACTTGTAATATGGTCACAGAGATCATTAATGTATAATATGAAGAGTGTTGGTCCAAGAACGCTGCCTTGGGGAACACCACTTTTAACAGGATGTGAGGGGTCTGTAAATATTTTCACAGCCCTCTTTTTGACGTGCAATATATAGGTCCTCAATGGAAGGCAAGTTGGTAGTAATTGTTTTTCCTGCAGTTCTAATTATCCCCTGAAGTCTGTGTCTGTCTTGTTGGGTTGCAGAACCAAACCAGACAGTTATAGAGGTGCAGATGACAGACTCAATAATTCTCTGTAGAACTGGATCAGCAGCTCCTTGGGCAGTCTGAGCTTTCTGAGTTGGCGCAATAAGAACATTCTTTGTTGTGCTTTTTTTAAAGTGTATTTAGCTCCAGATTGTTCCAGCTGCACCACAGGATCAGTTGTTCAATCTCCCATCTATATGTAAATTCATCACTGTCTCAAATGAGACTAATCACTGTTGTATCATCTGCAAACTTCAGTACTTTAACCGAGGGATCTTTCGAGATGCAGCCATTGGCATACAGAGAAAAGAGTAATGGAGAGAGCACACAGCCCTGGCGGTGCCTGTTCTAATTATATGGGTATTTGGTGTGATTTTACCTAGCTTCATCTGCTACTTTCTATCTGTCAGAAAACATATAGATAAAGATAGAGACATGAGATTGACAGAAGAAATCAATATCTATTTTCAAATGCAAGGGCAGTCAGCTGGTTTACATGCAAGTGAAGAAACTTGGAAAGATATAGCCAAATAATAACAGGATGGGATAAACAACAAATGGAAATCATGCTTTCTACCAGGGAATTTCTTCAGTATGGGATACATAAAAGCCACTAGAATTCCTTGTAGATAGCCATGAAGAAGACTATGGCTGAAGAATTCTACTGGCACCCCACCCTCCAGAGGACATATGTGTTGAGAGAGTAATTTTATAGTACCCCAATAACAGCAAGAGTCTGTGCATCAAGCCGAGCAAAATAGAAGGCCTGGCAAACTTTCAGGATTCAGATGAGAGATAGGAAGCTTACTTACTTGGAAAGACCCCTTGTGTTGCAAAACTGGGAACCACATTTTGCTTTGAAGGTCACTGTCCCAAATGCACTGTTTAAGGATACATCCAGTATTTGGGAAGCCTAATCTTTCAGTCTTTGAAATAATACATCTTTCCTTAAGAGTCTTAAGGAGTAAAACTTGCCAATATTTTTTTTAACCAATTTGATTTAAAGTGCTCTCTAAGAACCAAAGGGAGCATATCCATGAGAAAGAAATTAACATTAGCCAAAAGTTAAAATGATAATTCGAAGTCTAACATTTACAGAGACATGCCTTCATTTGAATGTAGAGCAGCATTCTTAATTCATCATGGGGCTACAAGGATAGCTCTAATAAGAACAAACAGCTTCAAGAATGTTGAGATTTGTCTAACTACAGTACAGATTTGGATCGGGGTGAAATACACTTACCTTCGCTACTGGTTCGCAAATGTGAGCTTGCGCAGGCCTCCTCCATGCATGCACAGAGTCTTCTGCGAATGCGCAGAGGATCAAAAACGAGACGTAATGACATCTGGGCAGGTGGGCGGAGCCTCCTGTCACCAGCGCTACCTGTTCACTTGAGCCGGATAGAACCAGCTGAATTTCATCCCTGATTTGGATACTGTAGAAAAGCAGAGAGCTCATCTTTTTTTTTTAATTTGAATTTATATCCCGCTCGTCTCCGAAGACTCAGGGCGGCTTACACATAGTCTTCATCCATTTATATATTATATACAAAGTCAACTTTATTGCCCCCAACAATCTGGGTCCTCATTTTACCTTCCTTATAAAGGATGGAAGGCTGAGTCAACCTTGGGCCTGGTGGGACTTGAACTTGCAGTAATTGCAAGCAGCTGTGTTAATAACAGACAGACTTAGTCTGCTGAGCCACCAGAGGCCCTTGGCTATAAAGATCTGGCAAGCTGCTTAGGATCAAGTGGTCTCCTTTTCAAATGGAAAAAATAACAGAATAGAATAGCTGAGATGCTATTCCAAATGTTGTTGTTTTGTTAAGTAAGTGATCTGCCAAGAGGCAGGTAAAATAAGATCATAATTCCTTAAAATGCCAGTGAAAATGAAATGACACTGTATATAGAATACCATGGAAATTGGGGAGAAATTCATATTACTTAATTACAATTATGTGATCATTTGTCCTACTACATTTGCATTGAGCCAATTGATGGTGAACTATCTCAAGAATCATAATTAACTTAAATTACAATGTTATATCAATGAACCTGTTTTAACAATAACTAAACTTATTTGTTAATGCCACTGCTAGATGTACATTTATAGAAAAAGAACAAAAAAACCTTTAGTGTTTAAAGCAGAACCTCACTCTGTAGCGAACAATTATTCTATATTGAATTCAGCACTTTGATCCAATTCACTTCACATGCATTTGATTTTGAATCTTACCAATCCACATCTCTTTTGCATTGAAACGTAATTTGTACAACAAGACTGCCAGGACAAGTTAACACATTTTAAATTGTCAGCCTTGATACTTTGAACATTCTGGAGATCATGAAAAATTCTAGTAACAATGTAAAAGTTACAAAATCTATACAGACTTTTTTTTTTATTCTGCTATAAAATTCTGTGTTCAATAGATTTTTCCAAGTGTGCCCTATCCAAACTCTTGCTTTTTTATCTTTCTATAATTCCTTCTGTCAGTGGGGCATTATCTTTCATTCCTGATGTTTCTCTTCTATCTATAGTTACCTTAACGATTTGGATCGCATAGCAGGCCCTGGATATCTACCCACTCAACAAGATGTTCTTAGAGTTCGAGTTCCAACTACAGGAATCATTGAATACCCATTTGACTTACAAAGTGTTATTTTCAGGTAGATAAAAGGTTTTTTTATCTTTAAAGTGCTACTTCAGAGGGGGAGAGGGTTTTCCTACCAGGAGCATAAAATATATATTTAAGTAATTGTACCAATAGAAAATGCTATTTGGAAATGTATTCTTTTCTCCCACTCCCTTTCTTCTTTTGGCGTAGTAATAGCAATTTAAGCAAAACAATTCAACCTCTGAGATGCTCATTGTTTAAACCAGGGGTCTCCAATCTTGGCAACTTTAAGACTTGTGGACTTCAACTCCCAGAGTTCCTTAGCCAGCTTTGCTGGCTGAAGAACTGTGGGAATTGAAATCCACAAGTCTTAAAGTTGCCAAGGTTGGAGACCTCTGGTTTAAATCAATATTTTCCATTAATCAAAAATGGAGAATGCAAAACAGAGTATTGTGTTAAGTCATAAACAACATACTTTTGAGAGTTGTTAAGATATGAATTTACTTTATAAATTGCAGACAAATGGTATTTTATATATTTGTAGTTCGAATCCACCAATTCTTATAAATATCATAACAACTAATTCTGATTCATCTTGTGTAAAGAACATAAATTGGAAAAATAATACAAATGTCTTTATAAGAATGCCCCTTTTTCATTATTCTGTCACTATACATAAAAGATTATTACTATTACATTTACTCTGGAAAAGATTGGACTCTTGCCCATATTGAACAAAAAAACCTCCCTGTTTCAATTTTAATAATTACACTCATTTTTAAAGGTGTGTTTAACTTGTATAATGGTAGCGGCTATATCAACTTCTGTTCATTTGTAGATTTGTTGAAATACAGAGTTTGACAAATGGTGCATGTTCTCTACAAATGTATATTCTAAAGAACCTTTTTTGAAGTTTTTTATTTTGATTTTCATTAACTGTAGTCCCTGAAGCAAAATAAAAGAGAGTACTTTTGTTAATAAATATGTTATTTGGCTTTATTAGTCTATATGTCCCTTAAATTTGGAAATAATTTGGAAGAGCAAAGCACCTCTCAGGGAATCATATAAGGAAAACAAAAATTTCAACCTTCCTAGAGCCATAAATGCAAAGTCTCTGGGGATAAGGAATGTTATGAAATCCACAGTCCAGGAGGAAAAACATTAAATGGATTTGAGAAATAGCCCGTCTATATTTACTCCAAGTTACAGTGTATAAATGCCTCACAAGGGTAGGCTTGTGGCAGTTTAATATTTGATGGTAAAATTCAGGAACACTGGTCATACCACTCTGATTATTAGTGCCCCTAATTTGTTCCGTTACCATTGATTTAAGCCATTCTAAGACTTAACTGGCTTATATTTTCAAGAGAAAGGCTGATTCTGATTTGATATCAGTATAATTGGGAGCAGACTGTTACTAGTATCTATACCTCTATGCAATAAATTTGTTCTAGAATGATGGTGCTGAATCCTGTTCAGGAATATTAAGTTGTTGCTGGGTTGGTTTCTATACCGTTACATATCTCATTTATCTGGATGTTCCTTCAAAGCAGAACAGTAGTCTAATATACAACTCCATAGTGTTTTACAACAGTCTCTGAATGGTTTACAACATCAGCATATTGCCCCAACAATCTGGGTCCTCATTTTACTAACCTTGGAAGGATGGGAGGCTGAGTCAATCTTGAGCTGGTCAGGATCGAACTCCTGGCAGTAGGCAGAGTTAGCCTGCAATACTGCATTCTAATCACTGCATCACCAGAATGTATGCCTGCTGTCAATGTAAACCTTTGCAGAATGCTGAATTGTAGAATGTATTCACTCTATGGTCATGATCCTTGAGACCTAGCATATAAATAATATAATAATGAAAACATCACTAACATTTTAGAATTTGTACATTGTTTTGAATTCTATGAATTTTGCTCCTATTCCAGAATGGTGGATGTGGGGGGACAGCGATCGGAACGAAGAAAATGGATACACTGTTTTGAAAATGTCACCTCCATTATGTTTCTAGTAGCTCTTAGCGAATATGATCAAGTACTTGTGGAGTCAGACAATGAGGTAGGCCATTATCAAATGCCCTTGAGAAATATGCTTCTAATTAAGGCAATAATTGCTTTCACCAAAAATCATATAATTTCGTGATAGTATTCTATGACTGATCAGGAATTATTTTTTCTGTGATTTCATCCTGGTTTTGAAATACTGTGCTCAGAGACATTGGTCCACATGGTTCTGCTTTTTTTTTTATTTGCATTTATATCCCGCCCTTCTCCGAAGACTCAGGGCGGCTTACACTATGTTAAGCAATAGTATTCATCCATTTGTATATTATATACAAAGTCAACTTATTGCCCCCAACAATCTGGGTTCTCATTTTACCTACCTTATAAAAAGGATGGAAGGCTGAGTCAACCTTGGGCCTGGTGGGATTTGAACCTGCAGTAATTGCAAGCAGCTGTATTAATAACAGACTGTCTTAGCAGTCTGAGCCACCAGAGGCCCTCTTTAATCTTTTTGGACATTAACCAATATTTCTTATTCTCTAAAACTGGAAATTCCACTTTCTCTAAAACTGGAAACTCCAAAATTACATTTTTATTTGTAACTCATAAGGCTTATTTATAACTCCTCTAGTCAGTATAGAGAATAAATATAAATTAATGTTAATTGATGTTTTTATCTCCACGGTAACTAATCAATTATAAACAAAATTATGTTGACAGTTTTCAACGAGTTAAGCTCTAAGCCAAATAACCCCAAATTAATCAATATCTATTATATGATCTATACCGGTGGTAGTCAACCTGGTCCCTACCGCCCACTAGTGGGTGTTCCAGCTTTCATGGTGGGCGGTAGGGGTTTTGTTTGATACTGAAGCACTTTTCTTTTTTTTAATTTAATTGACTTTTAAAAAAAATTTCATAACATTATTTAAAAACATTTTCATTAGGTTTTCATAAAATTCCCCATGACAATTTAAATTTCTGAAAATATACTATTTGTATCGCCCACGCGTAAGTTTAGTTCACGTTACGTAAGTGAAATTAAATGGTAAGTAATTATTATTATATGCTTTAACTTGCTGTAACTCTGCTTTATAAATTTTATAAAGTAAAATTACTTCCCTACTTTATAAATCACCTTTACTGTGGAACCGATGGGCGGTTAGAAAATTTACTACTAACAGAGATACAAAAGTGGGCGGTAGGTATAAAAAGGTTGACTACCCCTGATCTATACTTAAAGATCCCTTCATGTTCTTAGGTCTAGTGGAACCCTCAGCTCTCTTCTCCATTTCAATGTTCCTCATAAGCACTGTATTCTCAATTGATCATTCTCTCTCTCTCTCTCTCTCTCTCTCTCTCTCTCTCTCTCCTCCTGCCTTGAGTGACAAAATAAGGGATGAGGAGAGAGAGGAAAATTGGCTCGTTTCCCTTCAGTTCTTGATCCCACAAACTGATAACAGAACTGATAGCAGAAGACCTTATTCCTCTCTTCTCGCTTCTCCAGCAATCCCAGAGAAGAGCAGGGGTGGGGCAGCATTGGGCAATGGCTCTACAAATAGTAACTGGCAGTGAAGGAGGTGCTCCCAACCCCACCCTACCCTCTTGTCCCCCTCCCACTTAGTATGTGCAGTGTGAGTACTTTTCTAAATTAACATAGTACTTTTCTGCGATCTCCTTCATGGAATAATGGCACTTTAATGCTTCTATATGGAAGAACCTACAGTTCACGGACCATTTTCCATGTGATCTGCCCTTTGCTTTGGCAAGTGCTAATTGAAAAGGTGAAAGGTCTCATATTCTTCATTCATTCTCTTCACAGCCTCTACTGATAAAATATGCCTCTACTGATCCTTCAAGCCTGAATAATTTTGTAGACTTTATTATTAATACCATTAAAAGTAAACCGTAACATGCATAAAATTCCAAGTTGGAAGTTTGTTAACTTCCCTTGCTAGGCAGATTAAAGATGGCTTACATGTTCAAATTCAGTAATTTGGAAGAAGACTAGCTTCTATTTATGAAAATGTTTTTCAGAACCTGGGAATGAAATCATTTGGACACCTAATTCAGGCATAACATTAAGGGAGTGAAAATTTTGGATTTAGTTTTGAAGAGATGCTTCTAAATAGGCTATAATCTGAATGTACACCTATCATTAAAGCAGAATTTTGTTCTCCAGGATTGCATAGTTTCTGCAGGGAGGCTGTCACTACAACTGCAATATCCTGCAAATAATAGCAATTGCTTTAAATTCTTGGTTTGATACTGTTACCTATTTCAAAGCACTTCTCAGATCTGGAGCACTTCAGAGCCCTAGTGTTTACATTTCTCATCAGTTTCTTTCCTTTCTTCATTCTGAATTTTTTCTATTGACACAGCTTATCCCAAAATGTCATTTAAAATGCAAATATATTGGAATGAGATATTTATAGAAGTAGAATTGAGGCACCAGGGTAGAAATCAGGAGTTTGTGAATTCTAGTGCTGCCTTAGGCATGAAAGCTGGATGGATGACTTTGGGCCATTCTCTTTTAGATTAGAGTGACAAGCTGGTCATTAATTCCTGTCACAATTAATGGATCAACACTCAGTTGATCTGAAAAAAAGCAGATCCTGCACTTGCAGGAAAAAGATAGGAAATTTAAAAAAAAAAGGAAAATACAACTCTGGAAGGGTAAAAAGTGCAACGGTACTATTTAGTAAAGGAACTTTGTACTGCATATTATGAATTAAAACAATCTTTGGACAGTCCTCTTTTGTTTAAATAGAACAGCTGCTTTATGCTTGATTTTATGCTTGAGTAGAACACAATCCGTTGGGAGCATTTTATTTTTATAATGTCAGAGGTCACTTTTGTGTTAATAACTTTAACAGAATATCTCAACCTATTCTGAAAGAGAACTCCGGCATCTCACTTATCCCTTGGCGTCATTAAGATGAGCCTATGATACAGCATAATCCTGTTTTGCATTTTTATGTTTTAGTCCTTTAATTGATGCATGATTAAACAAAGCTCTGATGTACTGCTTTGATTGTTCTTTTGGTTACGTTTTAAGAAGATGAACAACTAGCAACAGTTTTCCTTATCGCTATCTGATTTCTGTACCATTTTTAATGACACAGAAAGCATATTTGATTGACATTACTTGGAACTGCTATTTTAGATTGATTGGGTCTTCATAGGAAGATTTTAAAATTCTTTTATATTAGGAATGGTGAATCTGCCTCTTTAGATTTGGGAGAACATAGACGTTAGAGAAAGGATGTGAGAGCTATACTGACTGGCAGTTCAACTTCTAATCAGCCACATACTCTTCTTCCCACTCTACCTTTTCTTACCTGCCACGATCAAATGGAAATTTTCTATTGCCTGGAAACTACTCAGTGTTCAATGATGGGGAACATACTTTGCCTGCATAATGTCCTAATTAAATAGGCTATTAAGATAATGGTAGCAATAAAAATATGTACTTCCAATATAATAGAATGCATGTAGCTCCTGGTTGAATTGTGGAGTTCTCATTGCTTTCTGAGCATGATTATTGGTTGCAGGCTTTTCATTATCCAACTAGCTAACATCATCAGTCCAAGTGCATATAGGATTTGCTGCCCATATTTTTTGTATATAATAGCTTGCCCTGTTTGACATCCAAAACTCCAAAAATATGTTCCTCATTGCTTGGGAATAACTGCATCTCAAATTAGGTAATGCCAATTTTTTGTATCTGTGTCTGCATTATATTTAGTAAGGATTATAGAATAATTTATTGCCGATAAACTTTAAACCTCAAACTCTTTAATAAAGTACATCAGGAAATGTGTGACTCTTTGAGGACTTTCTTATCTACTTTACTTTCTAGCTCAGAAATTTGTTATATTGTAGACATTACAATACATAGTATACAAATCCCTATTTTTATTAAGTGAATATATACTTCAAGTTTTTTTCTTTATGTAAGTGTAAATGTTTTTTTAAAAAACATTTACCGTATATACTCGAGTATAAGCCGAGTTTTTCAGCACGTTTTTTGTGCTGAAAAACGTCCCCTCGGCTTATACTCGAGTCTACGTCTTCGGGAACCCCGCACAGGAGGGGGTACGAGCGGACTCCATGGGAGGGGCGGGAGGCGGGCCCGCCGAGGTCTCATGGATTTGTCGCCCCAGGCCGGCCCCATTCCCGTGTCTGGTGGGCGGACGGCGCAAACTTGGCGGGCTGTGCATTGGCGGGGAAGCCCTGGTGGTGCAGTGTTCCCGTTCGCCCTGGCCTCCGTCCTCCGATCTCCTGCGCTGGGAGGCGGCGGCGAGCCAGCGGCAACCGGGCACCGCGGACTTTGGCAGGAGGAAGGTGGGAGGAAGCGGAGCTGCCGGCTGTGGGGGTTGAGGCGTGCAAGAGGTGGCGTGGAAAGGCCTTTTGTGTGTGTGTGCGTGTGTGTGCGCCTGTGTGCCCTAGGGAGGCGGAGCTGCCGGCTGTGTGGGGGTTGAGGCGTGCAAGAGGCGCGCCTCCTCCTCTTCCTCCACGCTCGCTCCTCTTGCCGCCCCTCAACCCCACCATCCCCACCCTCTCCAGCGTGAAGGTCACCTCCTCCCTCTTCCAGGCGGCGGCGGCGGCGGCTCCGGCTCGGCGGGCGCCACAGCCGGCAGCTCCGCTTCCCTCCCACTGGTCCCAGTCAGCGAGCGGTGGCGACATGCGGCGCGCTCGCTTTCACCGTTCGGCTGGATTGGGACCGGCAACAGGTCGCGGCGGGCGGGAGCCGCCAGCCTTCTCGGCTGAGGAGGAGGTTTCCCGAGCGGTGGCGTCGGCCGAGAAGGCTGGCGGCTCCCCGCCCGCGCGCGGACCGCCAAGCGGTCCCAATCCAGCGAGCGGTGGCGGGCGGCGCTCGGCATGTCGCTTTCACCGTTCGGCTGGACTGGGACGGTGGGAGGAAGCGGGCTGCCGGCTGTGGCGCTCCGCTGAGCCGAGCCGCCGCCGCCGCCGCCTGGAAGAGGAGGTGACCTTCACGCGGAGAGGGTGGGGATGGTGGGGTTGAGGCGTGCAAGAGGAGCGGCGTGGAGGAAGAGGAGGCGCTCCTCTTGCCGCCTCAACCCCCACACAGCCGGCAGCTCCGCTTCCCTCCCTAGGGCACACAGGCGCGCACACACACAAAAAGGCCTTTCCACGCTCACTCCTCTTGCACGCCCCTCAACCCCCCCCACAGCCGGCAGCTCCGCTTCCCTCCCACCCTCCTCCTTGCCCAAGTCCGCGGTGCCCGAAGCCGTTCGCTGGCTCGCTCGCTCCCAGCGCAGGAGATCGGAGGACGGAGGCCAGGCGGGAACAGCCCACGCTCGAAGAGGAAAGGGAGGCGAGTGGGTGGGTGGCTGGGGCGAGACCCCACCACAAACACACACACACGCCCGTGAGGCGTCTTGCTTGCATGTCACACACACGCACGCTCGCTGGGAAAAAAAGGATGGATGGATGGATGGAAGTAAGGAAGGAAGGATGGATTGATGGATGGGCGACCGCTTTGAGCGCAACCTTCTCCCGCAACTAAGGGGGTCAATGTTTTCCCCAATCCTAGGGTGTGAAACAGTCATTCTTTCTTCCCCTAGTCTCTCCGAGATCGCACTGCAGCGCCCATCATCCCCAGCCGGCAATCTGAGCTCGTGCCATCGATGTGGTCCTTGAACTTCCCCCTCCTTGTTTCTAACCCAGCCTAGGATGGCCGGCGTGGAGGGTGTGGTGGTGGTAAAACGGCCAGGAGAAAGCTTTCGCTCTTTTCGAGAGGTCCTCTTGGAAGGCTGCCTTGGAAAGGGAAAGTGGGGAGGGGGCAGAGATTTCTCCCCCAAAGGTCCCCTTGGAAGGCTGGGTTGGAAAGGGAAAGTGGGGAGGGGGCAGAGATTTCTTCCTCGGGTCCTTCTAGAGTCCTTGAGAAACTGATATCATACAAGGTTAATAAATTATACTCCTCCTCCTCATTGATGAGTTTTTCATCCTGAAATTGATTGAAACATTGTACCATCATATGCTGCCATAGTATAGTGTTAACAACATCTGTAAAGATGATATATGAGCATGACACTAAGTTTTTTCTATATTTCCCCCTTTATTGAAAAACTTCCATCATGCTTCTTTCTGAAAACAAAGGTCATTATAATATACCTCATTATATATTTGATTTGATGATATTTCAGTTAATAAATACCATTTAAGGTGTTAAGCTTCTTTTCTTTTTCAGCAGCAAAGTGAATTACAACTTTAAAGAACTTTATTACTTTATATTCATTTATTTTAAGTATAGATTTTAGATTTTTAAACAAATATGTTTAGAGCTTTTATATCTTTCAAGTTATTCAAATTATCCCTCAGCAGGTATATAATGGCATCCAATTCCAATATCATGTTGGGGCTTTTGAGCAAGGGAGGAGGCGTGAGCACCGCCTTTCGCTGGCATTCCGGGATTTCCCCTTTGTTTAGAGCTGGGAATCCTCCTTCCCCTTTGCACTCCTCCTCCCTCTCTCTCTCTCTCTCTCTCTCTCACACACACACACACACACACACACACACACAGACTTCTAAAGTCGATTGGCACAATGAAGGCAAAGACCACAATTGTTTTAAGAAAGAAGCTTTAGCAGGAGGGGATGGGAGGGTGTTTTAAGTTTTGGCAAACAGCCAGGCCAACTGTATTGGAGAAGGTCACACAACTGGCCTTAACATTTTAGCTGCTGTCTTTTCCTCACACTTGGGTTTAATGATATTAGAGACCCTTATTGCCCTGCCAAAAAAAAAAAAAAGCCACCCCAACGTCTATGAAAATTAACCTTCTCTGCCAAGAGACACTGTGCAGGGTATTTTCACTATTGGTGTGCATACAGGCTTAGATTTGTGCTGGGTTCTTAGTGCTTAGAGCACTGACCTTCAGAGGCACCCTGGTCCCTTGGAAGCTAAAGGAGGACTCATTTTCATGCTTGCAGTTGTATTGTCAATTTCTGTGAGACAATGTTGTTGAAGTAACTCACTCACTCATTCATTCATTCATTCATTCCTTGTGTGTCCAATCACACTTAGCCAATAAAAATTCTATTCTATTCTATTCTATTCATTCATTCATTCATTCATTTATTTTGTCAAATACATATTAAATAATTATATAAATATAAGCATGAATTGAATACATAAAGGAATACAACTAAAGGGAACATTAGGACAGGGACGGTAGGCACGCTGGTGCTCTTATGCACGCCTTACAGACCTCTTAGGAATGGGGTGAGGTCAATACTAGATAGTCTTTGGTTAAGGCTTTGGGGATTTTGGGAAGAGACCACAGAGTCAGGTAGCACATTCAGGCATTAACAACTCTGTTACTGAAGTCACATTTTCTGCAATCTAGATTGGAGGTTCACTTTAAGTTTGAATCTATTGTGTTCTCGTGTATTGTTGTGGTTGAAGCTGAAGTAGTCATTGATAGGAAGTACATTGTAGCAGATAATTTTATGAGCTATGCTCAGGTCATACCAAAGGCGGCGTAGTTCTAAATTTTCTAAAGCTGGGAATCCTCCTTCCCCCTTTTGCACTTTTATTGTTTTTCGTTCAAATAAATATTCATGTTATTTTACTTGGCTCTATCTTTATTTTTTACATTGACCAGTAGCTGCCTCATTTCCCACCCTCGGCTTATACTCGAGTCAATAGTTTTTCCCAGTTTTTGTGGTAAAATTAGGTGCCTCGGCTTATATTCGGATCGGCTTATACTCGAGTATATACGGTACTCTCCATATGGGACTGGGATGCATTCCTGTAGTTTTTTGGAAGCTGTTTTCTTTATAGCTTTATCCAAAATAGAAAAATATATTTAAAAAGCAATTACAGTATTTTGCATTGGATTACTTTAAATTGACCATATCAAGAAATATTCTGATCTGCAAAAGAAAGATGAGTGGGATTTCATGCGTATTATGCTTAATTTTAATATGCGCATCAGCATGAAAAAATATTGGCAAATATAAGACATGAATCATCATATAAATTATTACTTAAAACAAATATTTGGGAAATGTTTCCATTTTTAATTTTCCACTTAAAGCAACAATCTCAAAGCAAAGCTGGAAAAAAACCATAGGAAATACAGATCTATTAATTCGTAACACATTTTTATCTGTATATCTCTTCTCTAAACCAATTTTATTTTATTTTACATGAATTTTTAGTATTCTACAGATGCGGTTATACCGTAAGTTCTTCTGCTTATCATTAAATTGCAAGTCAGCTTGGATATATTTAATTTATATACTGTGTGAACACTAGAGGGTTCTATAAGCCTTTAGATAAAATGGCTAATTGTAAAATTATTTACTTGTTCTTCCGTTCCTTTTCTTTTTACCTATTTTAATCTCTTCCTTTGTAATTTAACTCAGAATTATCTATAGAATGCTGCCATTAAGGCAGAGCCTTGATTTGGTTCTGAAGGCAAATGTAGATGCATGGTATGACAAAGACTTAATATAAAATAATTTGCCTTTTTCACATGGAAATCAAGTAGAATGCTAGCATACTCTAGCACGGGGGTCTCCAACCTTGGCAACTTTCAGCTTGGTGGACTTCAACTCTCAGAATTCTGGGAATTGAAGTCCGCCAGGCTTAAAGTTGCCAAGGTTGGAGACCCCTGCTTTAGCATGAGACTTTCACCAGAGATGATTAAGTCTCTATGTAGTTCACTGAGTGATTTTGAGACAGTCATATTCAGTTCTGTTCATCCCACAAGATGTAGAGGATCCTAGAAGAAGCAATTAATTCATATCCTTGGCACTGAGTAAACATTACGGAAACTACATCAGTCATGGTAGTGAGAGATCATGATCAGGCCAGTGCAATCCCTGTGGTCTTCCTTAACCTTTTGGTGGCTTTCAATTCCATTGGCTACGTTACCCTTTTGGTTTGTCTTCAAGGGATTGAAGAGAGAGTGCTGTTTTTGCAGTGCTTTTCCTCCATTTTGAAGAACTTGTGGAGATTTCATTTGATGGAATAACTCAAGGAACTCTCCTCTCTTTGCTCGTCTGTAATATCTAAATGAAACTTCTGAGAGATGGTTTAGTATCATAATATGTGTGTGATACACAGTTATACATCTTGTCCCTAGAGAAGATAAAAGATAAACAGATGATAATGGTACAAGTGTTGATTTGGATGGGTAGGAAGAATCTTCAACTGAATTTCTCCAAGACAAAATGACTTTGGGTTTATTCCAGGGAAATTCAGTTTTTGATTCTAAATGAGTTTATATTTCCTCACTCAGAGGTGATCTGCAATTTAGGAATTCTATTAAATTCAGGTTCCTGCTCAAGGAATAGCTGGCAATTGTTGATAGGAGGGCTTTTACACAGCTACATCTTTTGCACCTATTGTAACCTTTCTGGATCAGAATGCACGCAGTCATTCATGCCATAGTCACACCCATTTTGATTCCTGTAATAGCAATAGCACTTAGACTTATATACCGCTTCATAGTGTTTTTACAGCCCTCTCTAAGCGGTTTACAGAGTCAGCATATTGTCCCCAACAATCTGGGTCCTCATTTTACCCACCTCAGAAGGATGGAAGGCTGAGTCAACCTTGAGCCGGTGAGATTTGAACTGCTGAACTGCAGCTAGCAGTCAGCTGAAGTAGCCTGCAGTACTGCACTCTAACCACTGCGCCATCTTGGCTCTTTATATGTAATGTCCTTTACATGTAATGTCCTTTACATGGGATTTCCCTTGACAAAAATCTAGAAGCCATAATGGTTGCAGAACCTGGAAGCCTGGATATTGAGTGGAGTATCTCAATATCTTCAGGTGTCCTTGATACTTCTGGAGCTTCATTGGCTACCTGTTGGCTTTTGGATGCAAGTCAAGATGTATATTGGCGTTTTAAGACCCTGAATGGATGTGGACCCAGTTATCTGAGAAATTGGCTTCTCCTGTATTAATCAGCCAGCTTCTCCTGTATTAATCAGCTTTGCTGGCTGAGGGACTCTGGGAGTTGAACTTCACAAGTCTTAAAGGGACCATGGTTGGAGACCCCTGCCATAGAGTGTCACAGAGTATACCATGGCTTGTATGATTCTGATTTTGGTAGATATAGACACATCATGGTATTTGAATACATTTTTCAAGACTTTCATGGCTGGTCTATCAAGGGCCAGTCTGTAGCATATTTCTTGACCACTTGTTCTTTACCAGTGTTAATATACTAAAATGAAGAAGCTAGCCACCATTTTGATGTCTTCATTTTCTATTATAAAGCTGTTTGTTCCACCTATTGTCATTAGTGTAGTCTCCTTTACATTTAATTTTAGTTCCTTCTTTTTTCACTGTGCTTTTTGACTTTTAGAATAGAATAGAATAGAATATTTTTATTTATAGACTGCCCTTCTCCCGAAGGACTCAGGGCAGTGTACAGACCTTGCATTTTCAGCTCTCAGGGTAGAGTTACAAGCAATGTGCCTTGAATAGTATTTCAAATAAAAAGGAATTGGAATATTTTGTGACCTACTCAATGAGGCAGTATCTGCCATATGGTAGACATCATCAGACATTTTGACGGGCTCCCAAACATAAAGATATGCACTTAACTCCCAATACGAAGACAAATGTTCCAGAGAAATCCACAAAACATTTCAACATTCAAACAAGACACCCATAAATCTTCCTAATATTTTTAAAGGGTCAAAAATAAAATATAACAGTTTGCGTATTGTGATCTTCTTTAAGAAGAACAAAATCTTTGGAAACAGGATTATTACACAGTAGATGTACTTATTTTTTTTTGTGAACAATGCCAATAAATAGGGTTTGAAAATTATTTAAATGTCCAAGATCCTATTTAAACCTTATTTCACTAAAAAAAAATTAAATCAAATAGTCTTCCATGCATTATGATAATTGATAAAGAGCTAGTGTTATAATCAAAATGTTTATTGATGATAAAAAATTGGTAAAATAAAGTTATAACTTTGAAACCTCAAAATACATGTATTTAATTATAGCTATTTTAATGTGCAGAATAAGAGTCAACAATGATTTGATGGCACATAGTTAAGCAATCGAATATACCACAATAAAGACAAAGAATGAGCATCCAATCCTGCCTACATTTGGTTGTCAGATTATTGATTAGTCAACTGTACAAAAAGTCAGTTCACTTTGAACTATTCTTGGCCTTACTTAAGCTTTATTTATTTACAATCAGAGATCTATTCACTAGCTGTCTGAAGGCTGATTTTTACTAAAATATAACGTTAGCCTTCCTTAACACCAATCTTGCTATAAAAGCTTTTCTAGTGATCATAATAATAAATAGCTAATTTTCTATGACCTTTCCATTAACTGCATTACACGTGTGCACTACTTAATCCTAGATGCCATATTTTATCAAAATTGTTGGTTAATGAATCCCAAAATGCTTCTACAGCAGAGTTTTCTAATCATTATCAAAAAAGCTGCAAGTGTTAGGATCACAAGGATTAAACCTGGCTTGCCATTAAAGTAGTAGTAAAGTATTGATTCAACTCTGAACAAATTTTCCATACATGAACTGCTACAATGTTCCAGAAGTTTTGAGTACTTGATGTATGCCTTAGTCACCAACTGGTGGTCCATGGACCACTGGTGGTCCGCGAGAAAACTTCAGTGGTCCGCAGAAAAATTATTTGCATTTTTTATATTGCACTAAATCAGGAGTCCTCAAACTACAGTCCCTGGGACAGATATGTGCAATAAACGTTTGTGTTGCTGCAGAGAGTCTCCCCCTTCGGGGTCTTTTTCTATGGGTCAGAGGGGGGGAGAAATTCTGACTTGGGGTCTGCTTTGGCCTCCTGGTCAGGGCTTTGGGCGAAGGCTGGAGGAAAGTGCCGCTGGTGGCAAAGAGCTGGAGGACCTTATCCCAGTGGGACTGCATCATGGCCTGGAACTGGCCTTCTTCTTCCCTCTGCTTGGAAAGCCTATGCTTGTAGTCCTCAGTGAGGTGCTTCTGCTGAGCCTCCTTCTTGGTCAGTTCCAATTTGAACTGAGCAGCTGTTTTGCCAACTCTTTCTCATGGTGGCTGCTTAGCTCCAACAACTGCTTCCTGTTGGGGCCCTAAGGAGCTCGGGCTGGGAGGGAGGGGTGAGTAGAGGCTGGCAAGGCATGGAACATTGAGGTGGCCACTTGACATGAGTGGCCACTTGACGTGAGTGACATTGAGTTGGCCACGCCCACCCAATCACATGACCACCTAGCCACGCCTACCCAGCTGGTCTTTAGGCAGATCATATTAGTGGTCCGTGGGATTTAAAATTATAATTTAGTGGTCCCTGAGGTCCAAAAGGTTGGTGACCCCTGCCTTAGAACAGCGGGCCCCAACCTTTTGGGCACCAGGAACTGGTTCTGTGGACAAAAGGTTTTTCCATGGACCAGAGGGCCATGGTTTCTCATGCTGCCTGCATCCCATGGATGTTTGCGTGGCCCAGTTTCTATCATGCCTTAGAATACACTTAAACATATTTTGCTTAATCTAGCTAATGGAATTTCAGTATTCCTGTTAACAATTAAATAAGTTGTTACCTACATGAAACTGCTACTGAGGATACCTCAAGTCAACTAAAGCAAACTAATGAGTATAGAAACTGTCTCAAAAAATATACAATTAGGATAGGTTAAACTGAAAAACATAGGGGTTATAATTTGCTGATCACTAAAGATTAAATATCTTAATTTGGGAAATTCCAAAGTATAATAAAGTATTCTAAACCAAGTACTGATATTTGCAGATAAGCTGTCCATTATTCATAAGCCCCATACCTACTGTTTTATTTTGTAAAGATGAAAACTTAGTAATGTATAGAGAAGGCACAGAGTATTTAAAAATGTGCATTTGGAATCCAAGAATTTTGGATAACTCTCTTTAGGAGGTACTGTATGTGTGCAAGTATCTAGACCAGCAGAGCATATGTTCACAAAAGCTGCTGTGTCTGAAGAAATGAACAGGGCATAGCATCAAAGCAACTTCTATCCAAAATTTATGAAAGCAGAGAACTAAAGAACAGTCTTGTATACAAAGAATTGCTTCTGTTCTTCGTATTACTAATTAAATGGGTAATCCTGATCAAGAGAAAAAACAGATAGCATATTAAAAGGCCTTTCTAGAAGCAAAGACTAAGGAACAGACTAAAGTGCAAAATATATTTATGTGTATATGTGCGCACATCTTTATTCTTTTAAAAACCATTTACTAATTTTGATTCTTCCATTTATGCTATTAGAGCCTTTCTGTGTAAAAACAATACAATTGAAATGGTTTGGTATCTTTGAAAAATACAAATTTACCAATCAGATTTACTGATTAAATTATAGCCAAATTATATAATAAAACCTACAGCTGTCTAACTACAATAATTCCTGACTGCAATGATACAATGTTTATAATCTTTGTTTACAAACTAAAAGAAGCAAAGTAGGAGCCATAGGCTTCAGTCAAAAATAGAACATCCTCCATGGGGCACTTAATATGTATTGGGGTGATTTCTTCTTTTCTTATCCCATCGCTTACCTACAAACAAATCCTTAAAATCTCATAATTTCAGGTCTGTGTCAATCTTGTTTTGTTTTTTTATTTATACATCCCTTAATATATTTTAAACACTATCTATCTGTAGTTGTAGACTGTAGAGGAAGGAATGGCAAACATTGGAGGCAAAGTTAAAAGTGGGATCAGTCTAGAATCTACATAGCCATAAGTAAACTAAATCAAATCCCATTGAATTCTGTTGACCTTTATCTAACCCCTGCCAGGTGCTAACCATTAGTTGAGAATATTCCTCTGTCTAGGTATGAGTAGCAATAAATCCATTTAATTGAACCTTCATGTATGGACCATATCTTTCACGCCCAGCATAGATGGCCTTAAAATTAACTTTTGGGTCAGTTGTTCAAAAATATCCTTCAATATGTCCAATGTTACGCTTCATTCCACCTTAGTACTGTAAATCACATTTAAGTTTTCCTCTCCTTTAATTGTAATCTTTAATTCCTTCTGGTTCCCTCTAATGTCCCCCTTCAAAGTTTCATCCTGTCATGTTTTTTAAAGAGAATTCAAAACAAAAGCATTCTCTTGTGGGAAGGATTCTTATAATTAATTCTAAAATTTTATTTAAAAATTATTTTGCTAAGGTTTGAAGGAAAAAGATTTTTAATAGCTGAGAAGCAGTTAAAAAACAATTTCCAAAAGTTATTTAAAAAGGAAGTCCTGTGTCCTTTCAAATATCCTGACTGTGGTTTGAGTAAGGTGACTATTCCCTGGTCTCCCAGAGCTCTAAAACCCATCAGATAGTTACCTTGTGGCCTCTTTGTGAGGAGCAACTTATATGGAGCATCTATGGGTGATCCCAGGTCCTTTCCTTGTTTGAAGAGGACATATGAAGACCGGATCTTCTTAACTGGGTCTTCATTTTGCTGGAGTCATCAATTTTTGGCAGAGCTATATTCAGTTCACCATTTCTTCCTGGAAGTTTCATCTTGAGGGGAAAAAAAATATTCCGGAGTAAACTTATTTCAAAATCACTTCAGCCTATGATTAATGCTAAACAAGAAACTGAAAGTGAATCCCATGTGCTAGAGGGGAATATGAAAGAACCTCCAGTTATTTTCTAATTGATTAGATGAGTTGAGCTTTGGAATTTAAACAGAACTCCAGATTCATCCATTCATATATTTGTGTCTATGCATATGCCAATATCTATTAATTATATGATTTGTGCATCTATCCAAGAAAAAACCATATGAACAGATTGTGCCTTTGAAACTATCACTATAGGTATGTTAATGTTACTTGACTATTTTTTATTCTTCCAGAATCGAATGGAGGAAAGCAAAGCACTATTTAGGACAATTATCACATATCCCTGGTTCCAGAATTCTTCAGTCATTCTATTCTTAAATAAGAAAGACCTTTTAGAGGAAAAAATAATGTATTCACATCTAGTTGACTATTTCCCGGAGTATGATGGTAAGTTTGTGTTGTTGTTTTTTCATAAAACATTGTGTGCAAATAGTGTAACAGCAATAAGACAACATTATACAGTTGATAGGTGAGAACAAGCTTGCCTTCCATAGTTCTGTCATATTAATAATAATAATAATAATATTTTAATTTTTATACCGCCCTTCTCCCGAAGGACTCATATTGCAGCCACCATTCCCAAATTTCTAATTAAATGGTGCAATCTTAACTACATGTTCAGATTGTCGGCTGTTATTTCTTAACTAGAAAAAGAGGCCTTGAACATACCATGGTTTGTGTCTTAAAGATTTGAAGTGGTGGAAATTCTATCCATATGACTGGAGGATGTTTTGTTTATTAAAATATCTGGTTGTGCATGTCTACATAATTAGAGCAATGGAGGTTACCGTATATGTCATTTTTCCTAATCTCATGGGATGAATAGAATAGGATAAGTCAAATTCACATGCAACGCAAGGAGACTTGCATATCTTACTAAAAGGATGTGGTTTGTTAAATTGATAATTATACTTTCTATGCATTGTCCCTCTACTTATTGAGAAGTAGAGAGAGAGAGAGAATGCACCTGCTGAATAATTGAAGCAAAGAGAAGGGTTTTTTCCCCCTTCACTTTCCCCTCCACCCTTGAAAGCTGACATGTTTCTTTCCCAATAAGTTATATTGCCTGGTGTACACTTCCATTTCCCAGTGATAGTCACTCTAATCTTATTTTAAAATGAGGCCCTATCTTCGTTCTCAATCATTTCATCCTCTATGCCTTTTCTATTTGTTTAAAGCAGGTATCAAACTTGATTTCACTGAGGGCCACATCAGGGTTGTGTTTGACCACAGGGGGCATGGCCAGGGTGGGAGTGGCCAGCTCGACATCACACATGTTGGGGGTGCCTGTGGTGGCCCAAGCACTCTGCCAGCGAAAATGGGCTCCTGAACTCTGTTTTCAGCTGCGACAGCCTCCTGCAACCCTCTGCCGTTTTTGCTGGCAGAGGCACTGCGGGCCAGTCCTTCACTGTTTTAAGGGCAGCCCTGGGGGCCAGATCTAAGCACCCCGCAGGCCGGATCCAGCCCCCGGGCCCTGAGTTTGAAACAGCTGGTTTAAAGTATAGTAGTACAGTAGCTCCCATCCTAATGTACTGTGAAATTCTTGCCTTTGGCTTGTTTCTAACCATCTTTAGTTTAAAAGATTAGATGTCAGTTCTCCAAGTTACCATGATTGTTGATTAAGATGTTGGGATGTATACACAACTTTTCTTCTATCCTTCAATATTCAGTCCTCATTGCTTGTTTAGATATCACCACAGTGTAATAATAGCCATTGAGAGGTAAGTCTTTGATACATGAACACATTGAGCCCAAAAATTCTGTTACTAAGCAAGACAGTTATAAAGTGAGATTTGCCTCATTTTATAACCATTCTTGCCACAATTGTTAAGTGAATCATTGCAGCCATTAAGTGAACCTGGCTTCCCCATTGACTTTGCTTGTCAGAATGTTGCAAAAGGTGATCACATGACCAACACCCCCAGGGTCAATGCAACTGTCTTAAATTCATGCCGATTGCCAAGCAGTCAAATTTTGATCACATGACCATGGGGAGGCTACAATGTCATAAGTTGAAAAATGGACATAAGTCACTTTTTTTAAGTACCATCGTGACTTTGAATGGTCTCAAAAACCAATAGTTGTAAGTCAGGGGCTACCTGTATTTTTCTAAAGATAAAATTCCATCTACTTCTTTTCTGGTGTAACAGGACCTCAGCGAGATGCACAGGCAGCAAGAGAATTTATCTTGAAGATGTTTGTTGACCTGAATCCTGAAAGTGAAAAAATTATCTACTCCCATTTCACGTGTGCCACAGACACAGAGAATATCCGCTTCGTCTTTGCTGCTGTCAAGGACACTATCTTACAGTTAAACCTGAAGGAGTACAACTTGGTCTAACTGTGCCTCTTAGATCTCTATCCACCCACTTCGGGCAATTGAAGATATTCAAGAGGGACTGTATTATCTGTGAAAATGATCTGCGTAATACTAATTTATTGCTGGCCTGGACTCTGTTAATATTTGCAGAGTTTGTAGTTAAATATTACAATTTTATTTAAACTTTACAGAGGAAAAGAAACAAAAGATGCTGAACTACATTCACAGCTCATTTCCTCTTTTTTTAAGTCAAAATTTTGTGACTTAATGTGTTCTAAATTTTCAGTTGTGCACTCACAAAACGATAGGGGTTTGGGTTGATTTTTGTTGTTGTTGTTGTGACTGAAGCAAAATCAAGTTGGGCTCTCCCTCCTCTTGTCTCTGCCTGTGTTTGTCTTGATTTATTTTTTTCAGGTACAATACCTATCCCCACAAATCTAATTTTCAGGTGTCCTTCTTAGGTTGGTGGGGGGGGGAACCTGCCACTAGAATTTAAGCCATCGAAAACTACTTTTATGAGGAATCAGATCTATTGATGTTCTGATTTTATTTAATTTTTGGCAGATGTAAAGTATACCTACCTTTCAGTATCAACTTTGCACTGTAGGAATGTTGTTCATTGGGAGTATTAATAGCAGTGTTGTAGATTTTTATCCATAACAGTACCATAGAAAAATCAACAAACTACATAGAACAGAGCAACAAATTACTGAGAAAGGGCATTTTTGAAGCAGATTAGCTTTTTGATCTGAATTTGCCATTTACTCTCTTCTAAAACCAATTTTTTTTGGGGGGGACCCTCCCTCTTCCCCCTATTTTTGCTTCTTAATCACAGATGCCAAATATATACCATGGAGATATTATACCCTGAAAACTCTGTTTTGATTAGTTTTTAAATTAAGCAGACGATCTAGATTTCTCATCCCAATTTCAGATTTTTAAAAATTGTTCAGAAACTATTGGCCAGATTTGGTTCTTTTCTTATAAACTTATAAACATAGTGGTTACAAAATATAAGATGATGATTTAAGATACCAAATTAACTGATTGGGAATCTCTTCCAGACAACTGCCAAATATTAAAGCAATGAGATGTTAGCTTTTTTCGTTTCCTCTTTGTACTGAAAAGCATTCCATTTCTCAATGCCAAGCTTCCCCCCATAACATTATGAGTAAAAAAAATGGTGCTACATACATATGCATATGGCCTAATTGAAAAACAGTTTTAATACTGTATCTAAAGTGCTATAAGATTGGACACTGTTGTTATTTTCCTTCTTTATTAAGGCACTTTTAATGGAAAAAAACAAAATAGCTAAAAGAGAGAGAGATAAAGAGAGAGAGAATGTACATATAAAGTTGTATTTGTGTGTGAAATGACAAAATGGAAGGTTAAACCTATATATAATTGTTTGAGAACAAGTCCAGTGGATTCAGAAGGATGGTTTTTGAGTAAATATATCAGTTTTAATAATAGAAAGGGGTGGGAACCACTACGCCTGTTTTGGTGGATATTCTCACTCTGCCTCTCTCCTCTTTTCTCCCTCCCTCCCTCTCTCTCTCTTTATTTTGGACTGAAATAAGATTTTTAAAGTTTTGTGTAAAACGACTCTGTAAATAAAAATTGTCAGTTTGGAAAATTGTACATGAGGTAGAAAAGTCAGATACGAAATTCAACTAATTTTTCTAAAAGGTAATTTTTGCAATTCTAGGTTTAAAATAAATTATCTGCATTATACTTTGGGGCAACAGAGGAGACAATGAATGCGATAAATTATGACTAAACCTCAAATGTAGGAGCAATCTACCAAGCTTTAGTATTACTGGCATAAGGGCCAGGTTCCCAGTATAACATTCTTAAAATAAGGCTTCATGGATAATCTACACCATATTACTAATAAGATTTCATTGATCCTTAATTCTTTCTATTAGAATTGATGAAAACTTGGATTGCTTTTGTTCCCTAATCATGAAATCTTGTAATTTTAAAATAGTAGGCCTAGTGCAATTATGAATGCTATAATCATTGTGAGATATGTATACGTATATGTATATGTATCTCACAGCATCCATACTGGCTTTGTAATCATTTTGGGCAGATTAAATGTGCTGTATTGATATGTATCTATGTAACTGTAATGTATGTCTTACAGATAATTCACAATTTAAATAATGTTATTTTATTTACTTTTTTAACAGAGAAGAATGTACATTTTGTCAGTTTATTTCTGACTAGGAGGTGTTTTTTTTTTAATTTTTAATCTACAAACAGTTATTATAGTTCAGAGTGGTACTAGCATCATGCAGTATAAAATCATTTGCACTGCCCTGAGTTAAAATTGGAATGGACACTCACGTGCACTTGCATACACACAGAGGAATTTAAGCTCTTTCTTGTCGGACTACATTGTTCTTTGGCAAATGGAAAGGTTAGTTTGCATCTCCAGTCTTTTCACAGTAAAAATGTGGAGGGGGGGGGTTGTTTTTACCACAGTGAAGATTCTTTTAAGCAGCCACTTAATATTGAAGGCACTGATCAGCTATCGAGCCATTGAGCTGGCAACTCTGCAATTAGTTAAGTTTGTCTGCTTTGATAAGGTAATGGGAGCATATGTTGAAGCTATTCACAAGAAGGGATAATAGGAACAAGGTGCAAGAAGGTGATCATGAAAAATCGCTTTGGGTTGGAAGCTTTTTTAAATATAGGGTGCATATTTCAACATGTATTCCATTTGAGGTTTTTTGGTGGGATTTTTTTTTTTGTATTTGTATTTCCAACATCCAATGAGAATTTTAAACAGACAATTGCTTCATGCTACCAGGGAGTTCATAGGAATTCATTTTTGCAACAGCTACCATCTGTTATCCTCCCCCCCCCCCAAAAAACCCCAATGGCTCAGCTGTCACTTCCTCACTTAAGTCATATTTCAAATTTTATTTCAAACTAACATTTGAAAAAATGTAATTTTTAAAAAAATGTGACAGTGTTGCAGCAGATACCTTTATAAATATTTTATGTTGGAATGTCAAAATTAATGGTAAAATTGGCACTGTAAGAGAAAAATGACACATAAATTTTTTCTAACAGGATTAGGGATTTTTTTTTCTACTGATGTTGATGCAAATGAAGAATATCATACAAAGGAATTATTATTTATTCAACCTTTCTTGTTTCCATTGAGCTTTTAAGAATGGAACTTGAGGTATTATATATAGATATATAGATATATAAATGGCATTACCAATTTTACAGGATCCTTGTAATAGCTAGGAAGACTGCCATTGTAGGAGCTGAATCTCCGTGTAGCATTTGAAATGGCAAACCCCTCATTCAGTTTACAAAGCTTTCCTGTCAGTTCTGAGTGGAGACCAGGAAAAAGTGATGGCATACCGAAATGGCCAGAAAGTAGCTAGTAGCTTTGGCTCATCTTTTTCATCACAAATGACCTTGCGAAAGCGACTGTATCTGATGCTCAGGATCTCAAAGCCAATTCACCAGATCTTCAGTGAGAACTGCACTTGAGAGCAGTATATACGAAAAGAATTCAGAAAAAGTGCTTTGAGCCTCTTGTAAGAGGGAGCCCAGTGCCTGCTATTTGTTAAAGAAGCTGCCATTTTTCAGGCTTCTTTGTGGGCCTGCAAAAAAAAAATCATGACAGTCGGAAGAAATCTATCCATTAATGTTAATGAAACAAAGCAGGTGAAATTTTTCCTCACTTCACTTGAGCATGAAGGAGCAGAAAGGTGCTGGGCTTGTGATTGTGTGAGGTCAGAAAAGTTCAGACTCCAGGCCTACCAAACATTTTTGTCTTGAATGGAAGTGGTAACTAAGACCCATACCTGGTGTATGACAATCTCTCTTCTCTTTAAAAGGGAATAAACAAACCTTTCCACTTTAAGTGGATTTTTTTCTTCTATTTTTTTAAATGGGTTGAAGGAAAGAAAGAACAGAAGAGATTAAATACGCTGCAGGATGTGGAATTGTTCTTTATTATGGATCCATGGAAGAATTTTGGAAGTATCAGAAAAGGGGAGAATCAAAAACTATGAAGTGACAACCTTAGCTGAGGCCATCATCTTGACCCCCTACAAACCTCTGTATTTTTCTGTATAATTTCCATAAATTTAAACATGACATATGTAGCTGTAGTATAGGTAAATTACATTTTTTTGTGGGAATTTGAAGGAGAACTTTAACTGCCGAGACAACTTTGAATTGTCATTGATACATTGCTTTATGCCAGAGATCAAAATGCAACACAGATTTTTAAAGTGGTATTCCTCATCCCATTTAAGATTTATTATCTGAAGATTACGATGAGGATAGTTACAGGTTTGGTTTTGGTATATGCCTTAACAGATTTTGAGCCCAGATATTAGTGCCTCCTAAGTTATCCAAAGTAAACTTAAGAAGAAGATTTGTAACTTTGCCAAAACAATGTAATACTGCAAATCAGTTTCTTGGAAAGCTGTGTCTTAATGATGATTAGGATCTCAGTCTTATCTGAAATTTGTTCTCAGTATTTTATATTTAGTGGAAGTTGTGCAACAGTGTTTCCCATTCAATTCAATGGGGCTTGTCTTAAGAAAGCTGATGGATCATATCCATGCGTAGAAATGATCTTAGAGGAGATATTCATGGCTACTCTTTTTCTAAACCTCTTGAAATCTGCCATCCTCATTCCAGACATACAGTCCAGACATACAAAAGATGAATAAATGGACAAGAAGCTTTTCCTTTTTTATTCAAAAGTATTTCCATTGTGAAAATTATCTGAACCAGTTTCGTTTTAATTGTACCATGGCAGGATTTTTATTTTCCTGATTTCCAGGTTTTAAAGGGAACAGACTTTTTATGTGATGTATCAGTCAAGAATGACTGCATGATTTGCCAAAAAAAAAAAAAATGATAGGGGGAAATGTCTGCATATTAAAGAGACAGCTGGGCTTTCACAGCTTTTGGTTGTGAGTGTCAAATTACTTTTGACGTACAGGTTGACTTCTCCTGTTTGTTTTGGAGTTATCGCAAAAGACGGATTAAATGATTAAAAGAATTTTAATAAGTGTTAAAACATACAGCAAAAATAAAATGTACACCAGGTATAAAGATGTGCTCCTCTTCTTGAAACTTTTTTCTATTTCAGAACAAAATCTTTATGCCTGCAGCAACAGTATCTTCATTTCACAAGTGATGAGCATAGCCAGATCCACATTTTGCAGGTGGGGTCAAAAGAGTCAAGGTTACGGCCATAACCATATGATTGAATCCCACTTCTTGTTTATGTGGAATGGCTGTGACTGCTACCATTTTATTTGTACCTCTTCCTAAGACCCTATTTTAGGGGAAATAGAATCTTATAATTAACATGGCTTTGGAGTCCCCTCATATTGTTGACCTCAAATTCTGGAACACATTGCAAATGGCTGATTCCTGTTATTTAGGCAGATTCTTGGCTTTTGTAAATAGCTTTTTAGCCTACATACCTCATATACATACACCATAGTTGATATTAAATGTATACTTTCGTTCTATAGCCTTATTCTAATTTGGACATTCATTTGCACATCATTATAGTCCCTAATCTGGAGTTTTGTGTTTGTTCTCTGGGCCTTTTAGGTGAATGAGACATTATTCACTTAAAGATAACAGTGTTAATAAATATACCATCTGCTTTGATCTCTATTGAATTGAATTGTCCAGGAATAATTCACAATAACTCATTTACACATTGCAAGGCATGCTTTATCAGCAGTACATTTCCATTTTATTCTAGTATATGGGAATTCATTTGAACTGTGATTAAATGGCATTTAAAACATGGATAATCCCTGTAATTCTTATTATGCCTATATTCTTGCAAATGGGTCACTTTCCTTGTATTTCCTTCAAAGTAAACCTTGAATGCAGTTACTACAATTTTATAGACAATACTTATGTTTGAACAAGTTATCTGGAAATGAAATAGGAGCTGGTAAGCTTAAATAGAAAGATTAAAACAAGATTTTGAAAGTGCCAGGTAGCAGAAGGATTCAGCCATGTGTCCTTCCTTCAACATACTTGTAAAATTCAATTTGTTAGTGATTTCTTTATAACAATATCTTGAAAGCTAGCCTTATAGGACCTACATGTTGACCAGATGGGACTCTTGTACTTTTAACTCAGCAGTATTTTATTACTTACGCTTGTTCTTAATATCCTTCAAATGCATGTATCATCTATGATTTGAGACTGAACCTTTTTGGCAACAGCTAATGTATTATAATACCCAAATGACTGCACTAGTTAAAATTACAGCATTTTGGCCATACTTTTGTACTCCAGCATCTTTCTTCCTCTACATTTGCATCTCTTAAAATACTTTTGCCTCATTGTTATCTTTAAATGCTCTTTTATAATTATAGGAATAAATACTTTTATTCCCATTATTGTTTCAAAGTGCAGTACTGTATCCTAACCAGGCATGCTAATCTGTAAAAAGCTATATATTCTGAATATATTTGAAAAGGGTAATATGTTCTCACACTCCCCCATATTGGATGGTATAACTTCAACATTTTAATATAGATGGGCTAGTTCATTATCAAGATATATTAATACACCTTCATATACATATAGGAAGTCCATAGTATGTGTATCACTTTATATTAACCAAAAAAAACTTAAGGGCCATGCACAAGTCTCTGCTAAAGAATATATAACTATATAAAACTTTGATTTTTCCTTCTTTCTGGAGACTTACAACATGAATTTCTATTGCACAGCTGTTGGCTTTTGATTTTGAAATTGAAACTACTTATTTAAATGAATGGTAACAATCTTCCTATCCTGTTTCCCCCCAAATAAGACATCCCCTGATAATAAGCCCTATTGGGCTTTGGAGCGCATGGCAATAAGGCCAAGCACTTATTTCAGGGTTCAAAAAAATATAAGACAGGCTCTTGTTTTTGGGGAAACACGGTAATCCAATTTAAAATAATGTTCAGAAGGAAGAACAATCTTAAATATCAAATAGGAATCAGAAGCATATATTTCATTATACTTAATAGTGAGCAGTCTAACACTGAGTTCTACTTTATTTAATCTAGGAGAACACAGTTAATTTTTTGCTTGGTGAGAATTGTGTTTAGTTTAAGTCCTTTACAGTACTTAAATAGAATGGGAATTTTTAAATTCATGAGAAAAGCTAATTTGATAACTTTAAAGATGATAGTCTGTAAAAAAAGCAAAATAAATTTTTCCCTGTCAGTCGTGTGACTGGGGCATGGTGCTCATGTCCATTTCTTGGCCGAGGGAGCCAGCATTGTCCGAAGACAATTCCGATGGTCATGTGCCCAGCATGGCTACACCCCAAAGCTGTGGTGGGTTGCTACCGGTTCACCCCGAATCACTCATCCCGTTGCACTGAGGCCTGGTCTCAAACCAAGGCTGTCAGCTGTCCAGTGCCCCTCTTGATCAATGTGTAATTTAATGTTTTATTTGAGTTAATATTGCCTACATTTTTAAAAATGGTTTTGTACATCATACTGCCTGGTCCTTAAAATCTAGTAAGTAGAAGCACATTATGATTATGTTCAGTCAATGATGACCAGTAAAATTTAGAATGATTGTGTCAGCCAAGGAAAAAGCTATATATTATTCTCTGATATAATCCCTTCTTCTTTGTGTCTGTATAGGATGGTAATAATAGAAAACTAAATATTGCAGTAGGAAATGTAATAGTAATTGTAGTTGTTAGTTCTTAATGCTTATCCACAAAGTACAAATGGTTAAGTATATGAGCACACTATTAATAATTAAAATCAATCAGTTTTCTTAAAATCATTTATCATGTTTCACCCTGACATTATTAATAATTTATTGTACTGATCTTCCCAAGTATCCTAATTTGGTAGGTATTCACTACCTGTAGGCCTTCTTTCTGTAAGCATGAATTATTATACAATAATTTCAGTTATTCTGCTGTTCTCTCTCCCAGGCAAATAAGGGATAAGAAAGGGACATGAATCAGGCAGGTGAAATCAACACATTAAGCAAAAGAATAATCAAGTCAACACTGAAATGCAACAAAGGTGTTTTAATGAAAATCATGGTCAAAGTTGAGAGTCAAGAAATCCAAGAGTTAAGAATTATTGGCGCATAACTCAATGTGGGCAATTGCAATTATTTGCAAAGGTATTTGTTTCTTTTTTGACAACTGCTTCCGAATTGACCCCAGGACTCAGCCAACATTCATCTGTAGACTGGTGGTAATACTCAAGGACCCTGATTGTATAAACTGCATTCCTGTATCATTCAATTAGACACTTTTTTCTGTCACGTTCCAAGACATCTTAAGCAACAGAACCTAAGTGTTGATTCAAGACTGTGGTTCACAAAGTCCCTAAATGTGGAAAGGGCAGGTAAGATCAAGTTTCTGTCTAGGGGTAGGACTGAATTCTTAAGTGAGTAAGTTCTGTAGGCTCAATTACTATGGTTTCCATCATCACTTCTACCTCTTCTGATCTTAAACTGGCAACAACATAAGAGTAGTTTCCCAGATAATTTACCTTGAAAATAGGAATGTGTAACGATCTAAGAATCTGATAAAGGAGGCAAACAGCTTCAGTCTAAACTGAACTAAATTTTGTAGGGAAAAAATCTTAAATTTAGGGACACTTTCAACTGCAACATCTCTAGTTCTTTGGCAACCCTTAATTTAGTTCAGATGGTGGTTAATAATAGAGCAATATAAGAGGTGATTTGAATATTTGTGTCAGGGAATTTTACAGAGAAATCAAATAATATTTCTCCCTCCTTCCTGTGGTTTTTCCCATTTCTCGTTTTCCCACTATAAAAAAGGGGGATAGGAAAGAAATAGTGTCACACAATTTCTCACAATTATGGCTTTGAAGGCATTCTGGTAAAAGCAGCTAGCATCCATTTTCTCATAGTTGTAAGTGGCCGGAGCATCTTGCACCTGCACAGGCAGCATGTCACATAGGCTACAAATCATTGTCTGACATCCATGTTAACATTTATTTAATATGATATCTGTGTACAGAGCAGCTGAGTTTGAGAAGTAACTGCTTGGAGGTCTCCTTCTGCTTCCATTTCTCACAAAGTCCTTTAGATTTTCACAACCTGCCCTGCCTTCTGCTTTTGATAAAGCAGCTGGATAATTCTGACTGCCATCTCTTATCTTCTATGCTTTGCTTTGATGCCTCACTGGAATCCTCCCTCTAACCTTGAGAGATATAGGGCTGTCATAAGCTGTCCTAGCCTTCTGATATTCAAAAGGTCAGTGTGATGCAGCTTGCTGCCCATATAGATTATATGCATGTATCTAGAGGTTTCAGCCCTTCTTTCCTTCTTTGCCAAATAGATGGTTTTCACCAAAGGCAAAATAAGCTCTTCTTTAAGTAAAAAAAAATGAAATCTGAAATGCCAACATTTAGTACAGTGGTTATGGAAATTTTTATTTATTTATTTTATTTATTTATTTATTTAGATTTCTAGACCGCCCTTCTCCCGAAGGACTCAGGGCGGTGTACAACCGAGATAAAAATAAACAATGTACAATTAAAAACAAATTAAAAAACTTATTATACAGTTTGGTCGATAGATTAAAATATATAAAAATCTAAAAAAAACCAATTTAAAAACTTAAATAACATTTAAATTTAAAATCTAAACAATTTAAGAAAGCCCCGCGCGAACAAACAAATATGTTTTCAGTTCGCGGCGAAAGGTCCGAAGGTCAGATATTTGGCGTAAACCCGGGGGAAGTTCATTCCAGAGAGTAGGAGCCCCCACAGAGAAGGATCTTCCCCTGGGGGCCGCCAGCCGACATTGTTTGGCGGACGGCACCCTGAGAAGTCCCTCTCTGTGTGAGCGTACAGGTCAGTGGGAGGCATAAGGTAACAGCAGGCGGTCCCGTAAGTACCCAGGCCCCAAGCCATTGGTTGTAGAGGGGAAAATAGCTGCTTTTTAAAAAAAAAAATGAAATTTATGGAAGAAGATGTAAGACTCCCAACAGACCACACAAGGCCACTCATGTGCCACAAATGAGTTTCTGCCAGAACAGAGGTTGGAGAAAGCTTCAGATTGGATTCTAAGAAGTTATTCTCTTATGCACAATCTAAAGGTACAGATGAATGCTAAAATAACGGTACAGAGAATTGTTAAACTAAAACTTTAGCACAGTGCAATAAACCAAAGATCAGACTGAAGACTATAGTCATGTTATTTGTCTTTTTAAAGGTAGTACTTTCTCAAAAGAGTTCCTTTCTGTCTCAGTACTTTTTTTTCTCTTTCTCCGAATTGTAATAAATTGAGAGGCTGCTAACTTCGGATTTTTTTTCTCAGCTTCAATCTACAGTGCCTGTCTTTATTAGCTTGGATTCAAGACACTTGCCGCTCTGTATGATCTAAAGCAGGGGTCTCCAACCGTGGCAACTTTAAGACTTGTGGACTTCAACTCCCAGAATTCCTCAGCCAGCTGGCTGAGGAATTCAGGGAGTTGAAGTCCACAAGTCTTAAAGTTGCCACGGTTGGAGACCCCTAATCTAAAGTCATGCCTTGGCCAGAGTAAATATTGATTTAGGATGGGGTTGATATGTATCCAATTTTTTTTCCTTTCATGCTACCACAAAATTAAAAACAGAAATGAGGACACATTAAACATATTTAAAGTGGCCCATGTAATTTTATCCTGATACCATACAAATTTTAAATATTTGATTCTCTGCTGCTGCTATTTTGCTAGAGCAGAAGAATGGACTTCTTTAGCTGATTAGAAGAATCTTCTGTCTTTAGCAATGTTGCAAGAAATACAGGAACCAAAAATATTAGGGGGAAAATAACCAACTGGAACTTTTCTAAAATAAAACTAAAGCTTATGACCAATGGCTAAACCTTCACTTGAGTTATCTGTTAAAACTTGCCTCTTGTCCAGCACAGTCTATGATAGAGACTAATGGCTCAATGGACCATGTGTCTTTAATCACTTAATTTCTCCAGTTCTACAAAATCAGTTCTCTAAAGGCACTTCCTTGTCTTTTCTTCCTACAAACTTTAAGAGTAACTCCTTGTGGTTAAGACCAAATAAACATAAAACTGGAAAGTCTAGAAATGAAATACAGCATCAGCTGATGAATACCTACATTCCATTTTTTATCACACTTGAACAAATTTCCTTGTATTGTAATCACCTTGGCATAATTATGTTGGCTTGTTGTCATTTTAATCAGTGAGTTTCAATCTTTTGTATAGGAAAGGGCAAGCTTGTTTTATTGATACATTTCCTCCTTATATTATTCTTGTATTATAGGTTGGTAACCCCAAAGTGTAAAGTGAAACCAAAGGAAACAAATCATGTATAATTTTGTTATGATATAAGTAATATATTAAACTCCCTATTTGCAAGCTCATAATCCCTTAATTCAGGGTTGAGTCGGGGTGATTGGATGGAGCTGAGCATTTACTGGCCGGATGCCCTTCCTGATGTCACACAGAGTTCACAGCATTGTGTGTATGTGTGTGTGTGTGCTCTAGGAGAAAACATCAGCAGCTACCCATGACTGAACTCTCAACTTTCCAAGTGAGAGGCAAGCTTCTTCACCACTAGGCCACCACGCTGCTCATATATAAATAATACACATTTTGCAAAATCTTCTATCAGCGTTATATTATGCATCTGGAGGTAGGCATATGACAGCTGATTAGATCTAAAAGTGAATTTAGTGTCTCTCATTCAGATATATCTCTTTGTTTCTCATTCAAGCAGCCAGACTTTTTCAGGCTCTCTGTAAATCTCAACAAAATGAAATTGATGTTTTATGGAATACACAAGTTAATCTAGCTTTACTTTTCACTTCCCAAAATATCTTTTGATGAAACCAGGGACTTGAAACTATGGATAGACATATAAACTGTACTTGAAACTATAGGTAGTCCTCAACTTATAACCAGTTACTTAGTTACCACTCAAAGTTATGACAGAGCTTACCAGAAGTAGTTCTAACACGGTTCCAAAGTTCTGACAGCTGACCCCTTGGTCACATGACCACATTTCAGGCTCTTGGCATTTATGGCTGTTTGCAGCATTCTGCAGTCATGTGACCACATTTTAAAACTTTTTGTTTTTTCATAATAATATAAACTAGCCATTTCTATAAGGATCTAATCAGTAAAACCCAAAATGAAAGTTTGATTCTTTTCTACTTCAAGCACAAAGCTCAGAAGTGGTTTGGAAACAAAAGTACTTATATTCTTTTCCTTAATCAAAATAGTCAATTTTGCCATTTCAGCCAACTCCATCAGTTTCTGCAACCATTCGTCCATGGTAGGAATCCAAGTGTTCTTCCAATGCAATAGTCTTGCTACCATCAACATATATTATATAGTAACAAATTTCCAATTTTTTTCCCCAAGTCTTTTTTTATTAGACCCAAAAGGAAAATTTCTGGTTTCAGCTTTATCTTCACTTTCAAAATTTTCTGTACTAAAATATGAATCATACTCCAATATTTTTTTTATTTTATTTTTGCTTTATCACATATCCACTATAGATAAAAAGTCCCTTCTTTACTTTTACACTTCCAATTCCTTCACCCAAAAGCAAAATTAATTATACTGGCCCAGGGAAGACGCAATGTCTAATATTTTTATTAGACCAATGCATAGAATGTCTTAAACTCAACCATGGCCACTTTCTTCTCCTTATTTGCATTCTGTATATAAAACACAGATTACCTGTGACTTATAACTCCTGCCTACAATATAGGAGGCAGTCTGATATTAATAAATAACCAGCTACACCCATGAACTGTTCCAGTTCTTTCATTGTCACCACTCCCTGATTACCAGATTCTCCTTGTGAGGCCAAGGGCACCCTTGCTCTTATCATATCAAAGAGCAAAATGCATTACTGAAGATAAGACATCAAGGATGAAGCTTGCAAGATAGGAATCTGTGAAATCAGGTCACAGTATTTACTAAATATTGAACATAGATGGAGTTCATTTATCTGTAAATGAAAGGCAGCACCCAGGGGCAGGTTTCAAAACTCGTCACTATCGTTTTGCTTGTGGGTGCTCACGCACGCGCATGCGCACACTTTTGCACAGTATCTTCTGCACATGTGCAGAAGCATCCAGATGGGTGGGTGGACCCTCCCGCCGCTGCCACTACAGGTTCACCTGAACCGGTAGCAACCCACCACTGGCAGCACCTATGGATTTAGCAGGGGAGGGGGGAATTCCCTAATTAAATTCAGGAAAAGACACTAACTTCTAACCCTCTCTATAATCCTGGGATCAAATAATGTCCACCAATTATGTATGGAAAGGCTTACCTTTTCTCCTCAAGAAAACTAGCTACTTTCATTGTCAATCCTTAGTTGCCAATTCAACTCAGAAAGTGTAGGAAGTTAGCACCCACCCCACTCTTAGGAAAATGAGATATTTTAGGAAATATTAAAAGGGCAGAATATTTCATCAAAAAGGGAGGCAGAAACTCAGCCCCCCTCACCTTTGTTAATGGGCCATTAAGGCCTGAGGCAGTCCATGTTACACAACAAAGATAGGATTAGCCCTCTACCCATCTAACAACAGAACTTACCACATAGCACCTGGGGAGATTGCATCACCCAGCAAGGCTCAACCAAGCCTGGAACTCAAAAGACAACCTACAGAGTTACACCTGCATGGCCCCATGGGATCTGGCAACCAATCAGAATACAAGCTCAAATTCAGGGCCCAACAGAGGGCATAAAACCAAGACACTCTCAATATTTCAGCCCTTTTCTGCTCAGGAACTCAAGCCATGTGATCCTGTTCATCAATAAGCCTTCTTTCCAAGCAACTTTCATGAAACCAGTGTCTTTTTCCCCACTTGGAACTGAACCCAGAAGAATATTTCTTCCAACAATTGAATGCCCTTTACCCCACGGTTCCTGATTCCCAGAAAGAGGGCCCTCCAGCCTAACACTTCCTTAGGCCCAATTATTAATTTCAGTACATGAGCTAATATTGCCTCAGTATGGATCACAATGAGTGGGAGTTTGGGGAATTCCCATAATATATCCCCATCGCATTTTCCTTTCAAGGTTAGCGGGGTCAGCCTGCAGGAAAAAAAGAGTAAGAATGTTGAAGTATGAGTAATAAAATAAATAGTAGAACAAGAATAAACTTTATAGCCTTTTCGGCACTGCAGCCATCAGCTGCTAGCCTTCCATGTATAAACTGTTTGGAAATAAATCCAGTTTAAGAAATCCCTTCCCAAATTTCATCCTCAACCTCCTCTAGAAATTAGGATTTAAGGTGAAAGTGTATATATAGCAATGGGCAGAGGGAGGGTGAGGACAAGGAGACCATCAACTGAGTTGGAAAGAGTATGAATGCATACCCAAGAGAAGAAGTCAATATTGCAAGCATCAATAGACTGGAACTCTGTAAAGTAAAGTAAAAGTAAAGGCTCTAGATCAGCAACCCCATAGGAAGTATTTCTCATCCTAATTGGAAGTAACTAGCTACAACTTTTTTTTGAAGATCATCAAGAGAATATGTCATAAAAATGGAATATCTAGCCAGTTCGATCACCTCAGAAACTGTCTACTAGCCAAAGTCTTAAGCCTCTTTATGTAATTTCTTACAAAGATTCTACTGGATTTGAAAAGAATAAAAAAATGGAGTAAACCTTTTTTCCCAACTCCCAACAGTATTCATAAGAGATGTGTTAGATTCGGGCAATAACGAGGCAGGAGACCAGGGTAGTGACAACAGCTCTTTACTATATGGTGAACCCAGCAACCAGGCTGGGGAAAAACCTCTCCTTATATACTGTTTAACCGGCGGCTTCAACCAATCAGCAACGTGCTTGTTTCCCGCCAAAATATTTAAAGATACATTACACTCCTTCCCTCCCAGAAAACACTTTACCTATATATTTACATTTATTTACATATTACTTTTCAACGTAATCACGTAAATAGACTGGGCGTCTCCTGACTCTTTCGGACCTGCGCAGTACAGTCTCTGGGAGCGGGTTGAGTTGGCCGGAGGGGCTGTTTGCTCCTCTCGGCTCCTCCTCTAGGCCATCCGGCCCTGGATTATTTTCCGAGTTGTCCCTGCTGTTTTCTACAGGAACCTGTGGGCGTCGCTGGACCTCCGGGAATTCAGTTAAGTCCTGCGATTTTCCCGGGTCTGAGTCAGCTGTTGGTTCAAACATAGAATAGTCAGGGCCTGTTTCGTCTGACTCGGGTTGTCCGGCTAACCGTTTCCTCAATTGATCTATATGTCGCCTCCATACTCGGCCATCCGTTAACTCTACCAAGTATGATTTGGGGCCTGTTATGTTTAGAATTTTTCCTGCTACCCAGGTCGGGCCCTCACCATAGTTGTGTGCCCATACCCGGTCGCCTATATCCATTCCTCTTGTCTTTTCGAGTCCCCCCTTGTATCCCTCCGGTGTATAGTTGGGATTTAAACGGTCTAGTGGGCACCTGAGTTTTCGGCCCATTAGTAATTCGGCAGGGCTTCTGCCGGTGGTGGCACAGGGGGTTCGGTGTTGGACGGCTAGGAAAATATCTATTTTTGATTGCCAGTCGCCTGGCTTGAGTCTGGATAATGCCTCTTTCGCGCTTCGGACGAAACGCTCTGCAAGGCCATTCGTCGCAGGGTGGAAAGGCGCCGAGAGGGCATGGCGGATGCCCTCTTCTGCCAAGTATTCCTCAAACTGTGTTGCCGTGAATTGCGGGCCGTTATCGGAAACCAATGTGTCAGGCAACCCGTGTGTTGCAAATAGGTGCCGTAGGACTGAGATCACGGCTTCGGCTGTCATGGATCTCATGAGAATGATTTCCAGCCATTTGGAGTAGGCATCAACTACTACCAGGAAGGTTTGGCCGTGGAAGGGGCCGGCAAAATCAATGTGGATTCTTGACCAGGGCCCTTGGGGTCTTTCCCATTCCCGAACCGGGGCCGTTGGGGGTAGAGGTCTGGACTCCTGGCAGGCCTGGCATTTCCCTACCCTTTCAGCAATTTCGGAGTCCATTAAGGGCCACCACACATAGCTTCTCGCTAGACCCTTCATCCTAACGATCCCTGGGTGACCCTCGTGCAGGAGATCCAACACCCTTTTTCTTAATTTCTCTGGGATCACCACTCTATCCCCCCATAGCAGGCACCCCCCTTGAGCCGAAAGTTCCCCACGTTTTTTTACAAATTCTTTAAAACGCTCGCCCGGCGCAGCGGGCCACCCTCTTTGTACCCAACCGAGTACAGTCCTCAAAATAATGTCCCGGTATGATGCCCGAGCCACCTCCTTAGACGTGACTGGGCCAGAGTCCAGAGAGTCAATTAGCAGGATGGGCGTCCCCGGAGTGGGGTCTTCGATCGCCCCTGGTAGTGGGCATCTGCTTAAGGCGTCCGCATGCCCCAACTCTTTTCCGGGTCGATGCTGCAGCTTGTAGGAATAAGCGGCTAAGAAGATGGTCCATCGGGTCAATCGTGGCGAAAGTGCCACAGGCGTTGGGTGGTCGCCAGCCAGTATCCCTAACAGAGGTCTATGGTCTGTAACAATTTCAAAGTCTCTCCCGAAAACGTATTCGTGAAACTTTTTTACCCCTGACACAATGGCTAGCGCTTCCTTATCCAACTGGCTATAGTTCCTCTCTGTCGAGGACATCGTTCTGGAGTAGAAGGCTATTGGGGCTTCTGTGCCGTTTGGAAGTCTGTGGCTGAGCACAGCCCCACCCTGTAAGGGGAGGCATCGCAAACCAATAATAATGGCAATGAGCTATGATACTGGATCAGTAAGCTATCGCTCGAGAGTAGGTTTTTTACTGCTTCGAAAGCCCTAGCTTCCGACTTTCCCCAAGACCAAACAGTATTCTTTCCCAGAAGCTTATGCAGCGGCTCAGCAACGGTTGCCTTGTTTTTTAAAAAGACCGCGTAAAAATTCACTAGCCCCAGGAATGCCTGTAGCTCTGTTTTGTTTTTGGGCGCTGGAGCCTTTCTTATTGCCTTGACCTTGCTTTCAGTGGGGTGAATTCCCTTCTTGTCTATTCTGTAGCCCAAGAACTCTACGGATTCTACCCCTATCTGGCATTTGTTCACTTTAACCTTTAGTCCGGCTGACCGGAAAATGCCCAGAACTTTTCTCAAGCGCTCCCCCAATTCCTCTAAATTTTCGGCTGATATCAATACATCATCGAAATAGGGGACTACCCCTGGGAGCCCTTGCAGAAGTCGTTCCATTAAATTTTGGAATAGCCCCGGTGCCACACTCACCCCAAATTGTAATCGGGTACACTTGAAAGCACCTCTGTGAGTTACAATCGTTTGGGCTTCGGCTGTGTTGGCGTCTACGGGCAGTTGTTGATAGGCTTGAGCCAAGTCTAACTTTGCAAAGACTTGCCCTTGCCCCAACGAGTGCAGCAAGTGTTGCACCACGGGAACCGGGTAAGCGCTTTTCTGTAAGGCTTTGTTTAACGTCGCCTTGTAGTCAGCGCAGATTCTAACTGACCCATCTGGTTTCACTGGGGTGACGATTGGCGTCTCCCACTTTGCGTGATCGACTGGCACCAGAATCCCCTGATTTATGAGCTTGTCTATCTCCTTGTCAATCTTAGGTTTAAGGGCAAAAGGGACTCTCCTTGCCTTTAACCTAATGGGGGCTACCTGGGGGTCTAAGTTGAAGGAAATAGGGGTCCCCTTGTACTTGCCCAGGCAGTCCTTGAAGACATCTTGAACTCGTTCATGAGTGTGTCTTTTAGGTTACAGTCACTTCTGTAGATGCCAGTCACTCCCATGCCCAATGCACGGAACCAGTCTAGTCCCAACAGACTTGGCAGGGTCCCTTCGACTATCGTGATGGGCAGGGTCTTCTTGTGTGGTCCGTACTCGACGCGGACGGAGGTGGTCCCTCGAACAGGGATGCGATTCCCTTGGTAGTCGTGCACTCGTAGCCGTTGTGTTTGCAGTTTGCGTTTGGCGGTTTTCGGCAAAGCTTTTGCAAAAGTGTCCCAGGACATGATTGTGATCGCTGACCCTGTGTCCACTTCTAGTCGGCACGGCACTCCTTCTATCTTCGGTCTGGTGAAGATTTTCTTCTCGACGC